>NW_026111543.1:493933-533933 GCF_024679095.1 Eriocheir sinensis | reverse complement strand
AACGGGCTGGGGCCGAGCACCAGGCCCCATCAAGATAGCCTACGGTGCAATAGGCCGAACGTAAAAACAAAGATATAAAGGTACATAAAAATAAAACTTACGTAGCCGGGTGTTACCCGTTTTTAAGTGTTACTTTTTAAGGTGGAGCGTGTCAGTGTTAATTTAAGGCGCGAACTGTTATCTCACTCGTCACAGGGCCGGTGTTGCCGTGGCCTGCTTCACAATTTGATTGTAGTAGGTGAGACAACACAATAGCCTTTAGTTAAATGATGTGTGGCCGAGCGGTAGCCGTTATAAGTTCACTTTAAGTTCACTTTAGTTCTCTTTCTCACAGGGACATTAAAGGTGTGATGAGTTTTAACTATATTAACAGTTTTACACAATTACAAAGTTTACGTGAGCAAGTCGCACGAAGCGAAAGCCAGCCACACCACAGAGCGCGGACGGAGGATATCACGGCCAGCCACCCGCTGCCCACTGTCTTCTCTCCTCTTCTCTGCGTTGCTCGCCCATTTTATTGCATGTTGATATATATATATATATATATATATATATATATATATATATATATATATATATATATATATATATATATATATATATATATATATATTACACGGGTATGCTCGCCAATTCATACGCAATCCTCAATTTATACTCATTAGATTTACTGTAGAAAACGGAGCTGCTACAAAGAAATAACTATTGTCAAAGCAAAGAATGACGGACACTATTTCAACTACTCACAGGTTATATTTTGTTAGATGTTTAATTTCGCACTATTATGTACTGCCATCATGCCCCTGACAGGAGTGCTAACAGGAGTGACGCGCACAACGTGACAAACACTCCTGCTCGTTTATGGCAACAGTTCACACTGAGAAGCCGCCCGGAGCTGTCACTAACTCGAGCACCACAATACTTTTCCCACTCGCCAGACCTTTTTCCTTTTCCCCTCGAGAGCCCGTCGCCGCACGTCCCGCCCCTCAAGCGTTGCGTCGTGGACCCGTCATCCCCTAGTTACCCTTCCTGCCCTATCTCAAGCATCAGCAGTGACGGCCCTCGCGCAGCCATATCTTGGGCATCAGTGCGTGCCGGCGTGAGTCCTGCTGTCCGCCCTGTCACCGGCCGCCCGCCACCCACCCATCAAGGCAGGAAGGGTGCCGCCAAAACTGTTTTCCGCCTTGCTGGGTCAGAGGGCCGTTGGTCAGTATTCTTAAACGCTTCTGCCTCTCACATCAGCTATTTCCAGAGGCCAAAAAGGGGATTAATCAGGTTTTAAGGAGTGTGTCTTTTGGTTCATGGCTTTCGTAGGAGTTGTGGACCTTTCCTGAGGTAGCTTTTTGACCGCGGTTGGAGTTTGACCATAAACTCTTAAAAACACTCATTATTACTGTTTTGACAATAGTGGGAGTTTGACAAGGCTTCTGTATCATGAACTCTTAAAAACACTCATTATTAAACATTTCGTCGCCCAGGCTCATACGTTTGACATGGCTTTCTGAGGAGTTAAGGACGTTTCCTGGGGGTAGTGTTTTGACCACAGTGGGAGTTTGGCAAGGCATCTATACCATGAACTCTTAAAAAAATTCATTATTATCAAACATTTCGTCGCCCAGGCTCATACGTTTGACATGGCTTTCATAGGAGTTAAGGACGTTTCCTGGGGGTAGTGTTTTGACCACAGTGGGAGTTTGGCAAGGCATCTATACCATGAACTCTTAAAAATTCATTATTATCAAACATTTCGTCACCCAAGCACATACGGTTGACATGGCTTTCGTAGGCGTTAAGGGCGTTTCCTGGGGGTAGTGTTTTGACCATAGTGGGAGTTTGACAAGGCTTTTGTACCATGAACCCCAAAAGCACACATGAGAACGCATTTTACCTGTTTTTTTGGCCTTTAGAAATAGTTGATGTGAGAATCTGTAGCGTTTAAAAATACGGCACTATATATTGACCTCTCTTTCGGCCACCTCTTTTGATTCTTTTTATAGGAGTAGCGAGTAGCGGGCTTTTTTATTATTGTTTCCTTTTTCGTGCCCTTGAGCTGTCTCCTTTGTTGTAAAAAAAAAAAAAAAAAGCTGGAGACGAGAGTTTACTAGTGTGGGAGTCTTTGCAGTCTTTTATCTGCTATTAATATTTGTATCCCGCCTCTCATTGATCTCGGTGTTTGCTCTGACGAGGCTCGCGTGTGTGGCAATAGTCTAGGCTTCAGGAAATCTCAGGGTCACTCACGGCAAAGTATAATGTGATAGGTGTGTGTTGGGGGGCTAGTTTCTGCTCCTCCTCCTCTTTTTCTTCCTATCCCTTTCCTCTTCATCTTCTTCCTCTTCCTCTTCCTTTAATTTCGAGATTTCCCTTTCTTCTATGCATAAAAAAAACTAAAATTTCCATGTCCCTTTCTTCCTTAAAGGCACATGGTATTCTCTTCTAACTGTTTCCTGCCGGCACGTTGCCGGAGGGAGAGGTAGGTGGGGAGGAGCCTTCATCTATTCTGTCCTGTTCTACCACACGTAGTTTACTAGTAGTAGCTGTAGTAAACAGACACCCTCGCCATAGACCGACAGGTCTTCTGGTGTCTGTTCTTCCTATGTATTTCCTATGTATTTCTATCTCCTTTCTCCTACCTCTCTTCTTCCTCTTTCTCCTTTCTCCTCCACCCTTTCCTTTTCCGTTTCCTCTTCATCTTCTTCCTCTTCCTCTTCTATTAACTTCGAGATTTCCCTTTCTTCTATCTCTTTCTACCTCTCTTTTTCCTCTTTCCCCTTCCTCCTCCACCCTAACCTCTTCCCTCGCCTCTTCATCTTCTTCCTCTTAGTTGCTAATACTCCACTCTCTTCTAACTTTGATACCAATTTATTACCTATTCTCTCATCTAATTTTTCTCCCATGTCTCCAGAACTTAAGCATCGCCACAATAGTCCGTTTAATTTGTATGGAGGTGGTGTATGCATTTCCTTCTGTTCTCCTTCAGTGTGCCTTAGCTGCTAATCCTCCTCTACTTCCCTCCTTGAACCCAGCCCTGATACAGCACAAAGGGATTCTGAGATCATTCTATTATCTATTCTACCATCTCTTTTTGCTCCCATGTCCACAATAGTCCGTGTAATCTTCATGGGGTGGTGTATGCATTTCCTGGTGGCTTCGTTTACTGTGTCAGCGGCTAATCCTCCTTCTCCTCCCTCCTTGAGCCCGGCCGTCGCTCCTTGCCGCCTCCTTCCCGCTGTCCCGTCGTGTTGTTCCCGCGCCTTCACGCCTGGCCGCCCGTCCCAAGCATTCTGGAACATTGCCCCGCGCATAAACTTTTCGGCGCCTCTCTACCACCTCCGCCACCTCCTCCACCACCACCACCATCACCATCTCCCCCACTTTTTCCTTTCCCCTCTCCCTTTCCTCTTAATCTTCTTTCTCTTCCATTAGCTTTATTACCTTTTAACTTTATTTTCATCTATTTCTTCTTCTTCCTTCCTCCTCCACTTCTTTCGTTTTGCTTCCTCTTCCTCTTCCTCTTCCTTTAACCTCGAGCTCTTTCTCCTCCTCCTCCTCCTCTTCTTCCTTTCCTTTACCTGTTCATCTTATTCCTCTTCCTTTTCCTTTAACTTCCAGCTTTCTCTTTCTTCCTTCTCTTCCTCTTTCTCCTTTCTTCTACCCCCCTTCTTCCTCTTTCTTCTTCCTCCTCCTCTACTTCTTTCTTTTCCCTCTCCAATTCATCTTCTTCCTCTTCCTTTAACTATGAGCCACCTTTTCTTTCCCTTCTTCCTCCTCCTTCTTCCTCCTTCTTCCTCCTCCTTCCTCCTCCTTCCTCCTCCTTCTTCCTCCTCCTTCTTCCTCCTCCACTTCCTTCTCCACTTCCTCTTACCTTTTGACTTCTTTTTCTTCTTTCTCCTTCCAACTTTTCAATCATCTTCCTTCTCTTCCATTTCTTCTTTTTCCTTTCTTCCTTTCTTCTTCTTCTTCTTCTTCTTCTTCTTCTTCTTCTTCTCATTTTCTCCGTCTCTTCCTCTTCCTCCTGTCTGTCTGTCTTGTCTCTTACCTCCTCCTCTTTTTCTTCCTCTTCCTCTTGTTCCTCTTCATTACCTTTTAACTTTCTTGCCTTCCATTTCTTCACCCTTCGTCTCTCTCTCTCTCTCTCTCTCTCTCTCTCTCTCTCTCTCTCTCTCTCTCTCTCTCTCTCTCTCTCTCTCTCTCTCTCTCTCTCTCTCTCTCTCTCTCTCTCTCTCTCTCTCTCTCTCTCTCTCTAACTAACCTAATCAGTCCTAATTTCTTGAACTTGTCCCTCTCTCTCTCTCGGTCCTTCAAGCTAATTCAAAATAGCTTCAACGTCAGGTCTTTTGAGGTAACTTTTTTCACCTTATTAGACCGTCTTGTTCCCTTCTCGGCGCGGGAGTTCAGTGGAAAGGATCAAAACAACGAACTGGAAGGAGAGGCTTGGAAAGGCTATTGGCAGGTTTAGTGCCTTCGTTCATTAGCAGAAAGGAAATCAAATGCCTTAGGTTTTGCCTCCTCAGATGTCTTCCCTTTCTGAGAGCTTTCTCGGCGTTCGGAATTGAAGTGGAAAAGATCAAACACCAAGTGGAAAGGTTAAGTAGGTTTAGTGCAGTCGCTCATCAGCGGAAAGGATATCAAATGTCTTTTATTTGTCCTCCTGAGACGCCCTTCTATACCCAGTTCTTTCTCAGCGTCTTTGTTTTCGGTGCGAGATTGAAATGAAAAGGGTCAAAACAACAGATGGAAAGGTTAATTTAAGTAGGTTCAGTGCATTCGTTCATTAGCAGAAAGGATATCAAATGTCTCATGTTGGCCTCCTGAGACGCCCTTCTATACGCAGTTCTTTCTCAGCGTCTTTGTTTTCGGTGCGAGGTTGAAGTGGCAACGATCAAAACAACAGACTGGAAGGAGAGGGCTTGAAAGGCTACGGAGGTTTCTGGCATTCGTCCATTAGCAAAAAGGTTATCAATCCCTCATGTTTTGTCCTCTAAAATGTCCTTCCTTACGCAGTGATTCTTCAGCGCACAAAACAACGAACTGAAACGAAAGGGTCGGAAAGGCTACGTAGGTTTCGTGCATTCGTCCATTAGCAGAAAGGTTACCAAGCCCTCATGTTTTGCCCTCTAAAATGTCCTTCCTTAGACAGTGATTCTTCAGCGTCCTTGTTTCTCGGCGCGAGGTTGAAGTGGAAACCATCAAAACAACCGACAGGCAGGATAGGATTGGAAAGGATACGAGGTTTCGGGCATTCATTCATTAGCAGAAAGGTTAGTAATCTCCCTTGTTTTGCCTCCTGAAAAACCCTTCCTTGCATAGTGATTCTTCAGCGTCCTTGGCCGGTATTACAAGACACTTTCGCTTCTCACATCAGTTATTTCTAAACGTCAAAGAGGGGATCAATCAGGTTCTAATGAGTGTTTCTTTAGGCTCATGTTACAGAGGAAGGGTCAAACTACCACCAGGGTCATGAAACTACCTCTGGAAATGCCCCAAACTCCTACGAAAGCCTTGTCAAATATGTGAACTTGGGCGACGAAATTTTTAGTAATACGGCCCTATGTTTCGGGCATTCGTTCATTAGCAGAAAGGTTAGTAGTCTCCCTTGTTTAGCCTCCTGAAAAACCCTTCCTTGCACAGTGATTTCTCAGCGTCTTTGTTTCTCGGTGCGAGTTTGAAGTGGCAACGACCTAAACAATATGAATGAAGGGAGCTGGAAAGGTTAGGGAGGCTTAGTGCACTCGTCCATTAAGTGAAAGGTTGTCAATCCCTCATGCTTCGCCTTCTTAAACGTCCTTGTACGCCCTAATTTTTCTTCCATAGCGTCCTTGTTCTCTGTGCGGGAACGAAACTGAAAAGATGAAAACAGACTGAAAGGAGGACGGTCATTCGTCATCAGGAGAAAGTTTACCAACCCCTCATGTTTTGTCTCCTTAAACGTCCTCATTCGTCTTACACAGTGCATCTTCAGCGTCTCCTGGTGCGGGATTGAAATTGAGAAGATGAAAACAGACTGAATGCGGAGGGCGGTGATTCGTTCATTAGCAGAAAGTTCATCAATCCCTCATGTTTTGTCTCCTTAAACCTCCCTACACGTCCTTACTCTGCTTCCTCCACGCCCTTGTTGTCGCCGCGTGGTGCAGGAGATCATTGACTGCCTGGCTTGCTGAGTGGTGGAAATAGTTGCCACGTCGGTTTCCGCCGCTAATACTTTTATAATTGGGCTGTTTTGATCCCTCTCGCCGCCGCTATAATGGAACGCCGCATACCCCGATATTTTGGGGTCGTGGGAGCGGTGACGGAACGCATTTTTCGTGCCGGCCAGACCACAAAAATATATGTTTATATATTTCTCTTTCGGTTTGCATTCACGTTCTTTTGTATACCGTAGATGTCTGTTTGTTAATATCCAACTTCCAACAGAGAGTCAGTCACCACTCTTACGCTAATGGTCAATATAGTTATCCAGGAGAGAGAGAGAGAGAGAGAGAGACGAAGGGTGAAGAAATGGGAGGCAAGAAAGTTAAAAGGTAATGAAGAGGAACAAGAGGAAAAGGAGAAGAAGAGGGAGAGGTAGAAGAAGAAGGAAGAGGAAGAAGAAGACTGGAGGAAGATGATGAGATGGAAAAATAAAAGTTTACAGGTACGAAGGAGAAGAAGAGGGAGAAAGGAAAGAAGAAGTGGAAGAGAAGGAAGATGAGTGAAAAGTTGGAAGGAGAAAGAAGAAAAGAACTGCAAAGGTAAGAGGAAGAAGATGAAGAGGAAAGGGACAACGACGCGGAGGGGGAACACCAAGGAGCCCCCAGGCGAAGAAACGGGATTCTCTTTGGTCTTGCTTCCCCGCCTTAGCAAGTGTTGTGTTCTCAGCTACAGCGCCGGACAGCCACGTGTAGTATTTGTAGCACGTTCTACTTTTTACTTTGCCACTCATCTCCTCATTCTTTTACAGGAGCAGCGGCCTTTTTTGTTATTAATTATTCTTCCCTTTGAGCTGTTTCCTTTACTGTAAAAAAATGTGTTACCCCAAATTATCCGGTCCTCCACTGTGGGATGTTTTGTACGGTTTGTTAGTTGATGTTTTTGTTTCATGTCTTTTGGCCGCTCTTTACTTCTCTCTTTCGTAGGAGCAGCGATTAGCGTTTTTTTCTATGCCTTAATTTTTTTGTTATTAATTATTCTTCCCTTTGAGCTACTTCCTTTACTGTAAAAAAATGTATTATCACAAATTGTCTGGTGCTCCACTGTGGTATGTTTTGTACTATTTGTTAATTGATATTTTTGTTTCATGTTTTTTGGCCACTCTGTTCTTTTCTCTTTTATAGGAGCAGCGATTAGCGGGCTTTTTTCTACACTTTCTTTTTGTTGCCCTTGAGCTGTTTCCTTGACTAAAAAAATAGTCTTCCTCTATACAATAATTCTGCCTCTTCCTCTGTCTCCCTCTCCATCATTTATCATATTCGGCACGTCACGCCATAAAATGTATTCCTCCAGATTTTCGTCGATAAATTTGTGTTTTCTGAGCGTGAATTAATCTCTACAGCACGCCGTAGCTTTGCAAACTAATGTCAGGCACATATTTTTAAACATACCGGGACTCACACACTCACATTTGAAAAAGCTTTGGTAGAGGTTGTGTTGTATTTTCATGCGTAGTGTGTGTTTAGTGATAGTTTGATTTTGAGTTTTGAGTTTGACAAGGCTTCTGCACCATGAACGTGGAAAAAAACACTCATGAGAACCCGACTAATCTCCTTTGTGGCCTTGGGAAATATCTGTTGTTGGAGCCGAAAGCGCCTGAGAACACGGGCCTTCGTAGAGGTTGTGTTAGTATTTTCATGAGTAGTGTTGTGAGCCTAGTGATGGCTTGGCAAGGCTTCTGCACCACGAGAACCCGACTAATCTCCTTCGTGGCCTCGGGAAATATTTGTCGTGAGAGCCGAAAGCGTCTGAGAATAGGGGACCAGTTTTTAAGTTTCGTGAGACCCTTGAACTGGTCGATGTGTTGGCCTGAGTTGTCTTCCCATCTATGAACGGCTTTACCGGAGGGTGCTTAAGATGGCCTGGAGAGTACTAGGGAGCTCTTGTGAAGGAGGCTGACACACACACACACACACACACACACACACACACACAGAGAGAGAGAGAGAGAGAGAGAGAGAGAGAGAGAGAGAGAGAGAGAGAGAGAGAGAGAATAAATAAAAACCTGGTGATGATTTTTAATATTACTACTACTACTACTACTACTACTACTACTACTACTACTACTACGGGCCTCCATCCATTAGAGTTGCGTTGTGAGCGGTATCTTTTCTCATATCCTTTCACAAAGCAATTCATTGGCCCCACCCCGCCAATGACTGTGGCCGACAACCATCTTTATTTAGCATTACAAACCTTAGTAAACATATTATTCTTAAGCTAACAGAGCTTGTGGTTGATACGACTGTCAACCACCGTCGCCTCAAAGTCCAGGTCGGCAATGTGGGTGGTTTTGGGTGCAGGTGACCTGGTTCCTCTCAGGCAGACCAAGGCTGACCTCAGGAGGGAGAAGGACAGCCTGCATCTCATCCAGGCGACCACTTTGCTTCTTGGCTGTTGTTTCTTATCCGCGAGTGTTTCGGCGAGTCTTGCGTAGAAGCTCTGCGCCCTTGGTCCCATCCGTCCTGACGTCGTGAACACTAATGGGGTGAAGGAGCCCTGGTCCACATTCTGTATTCTTTCTTCATATGCTCATCAAACTACTGGCGCACAGTATCTCGGGTAGCATTCACAATTGGCTTGCGGACTGGCTCTCTGAGCGGAAACAGAGAGTAGTTCTAAACGGTGTTACCTTCTTTTTTTTTTTTTTTTTTTACAGCAAAGGAGACAGCTCAAGGGCACAAAAAAGTAAACATTAATAAAAAAAAAAAAGCCCGCTACTCGCTGCTCCCAAAAAGAATCCAAAGAGGTGGCCGAAAGATAAGTCAGTCCCGGGAGGAGAGGTGTCCTGATACCCTCCTCTTGAAAGAGTTCATGTCGTAGGCAGGAGGAAATACAGATGAAGGAAGATTGTTCCAGAGTTTACCAGCGTGAGGGATGAAAGAGTGAAGATGCTGGTTAACTCTTGCATAAGGGGTTTGGACAGTATAGGGATGAGCATGAGTAGAAAGTCGAGTGCAGCGGGGCCGCGGGAGGGGGGGAGGCATGCAGTTAGCAAGTTCAGAAGAGCAGTCAGCGTGGAAATATCGATAGAAGATAGAAAGAGAGGCAACATTGCGGCGGAATTTAAGAGGTAGAAGACTATCAGTATGAGGAGGAGAGCTGATGAGACGAAGAGCCTTTGCCTCCACTCTGTCCAGAAGAGCTGTGTGAGTGGAGACATGAGATGCATACTCCATACGAGGGCGGACAAGGCCCCTGTATATGGACAGCAACTGTGTGAGGGAGAAGAACTGGCGGAGACGGTACAGAACGCCCAGCCTCGAGGAAGCTGATTTAGTAAGAGATGAGATATGAAGTTTCCAGTTGAGATTTTGAGTTAAGGATAGACCGAGGATGTTTAGTGTTGAGGAAGGTGATAGCTGGGTGTTGTCAAAGAATAGGGGATAGTTGTTTGGAAGATTGTGTCGAGTGGATAGGTGGAGAAACTGTGTTTGAGGCGTTGCAGGACACCAGGTTCTTCTTGCCCCAATCGGAAATAATAGTAAGGTCTGAGGCTAAGCGTTCTGCAGCCTCCAGCCTTGAGTCGTTAAGTTCCTGAAGGGTGGGTCTTCTATTAAAAGAAGTTGAATAATGCAGAGTGGAATCATCGGCGTAGGAATGGATAGGACAGTTCGTTTTGGAAAGAAGATCATCAATGAACAACAGAAAAGAGTGGGATAGGACAGAACCCTGTGGGACACCACTGTTAATAGATTTAGGGGAAGAACAGTGACCGTCTACCACGGCAGAAATAGAACGGTCAGAAAGGAAACTGGAGATAAAGGTACAGAGAGAAGGATATAAACCGTAGGAGGGTAGTTTAGAAAGCAAAGATTTGTGCCAGACCCTATCAAAAGCTTTTGATATGTCCAGCGCAATAGCAAAAGTTTCACCGAAACGGCTAAGAGAGGATGACCAAGAGTCAGTTAAGAAGGCTAGGAGATCACCAGTAGAACGCCCTTTGCGGAACCCATACTGGCGATCAGATAGAAGGTCAGAAGTGGAAAGGTGCTTTTGGATCTTACGGTTAAGGATTGATTCAAAAGCTTTAGATAGACAAGAAAGTAAAGCAATAGGACGGTAGTTTGAGGGATTGGAGCGGTCACCCTTCTTAGGTACAGGCTGTGTGAAGGCATACTTCCAGCAAGAAGGAAAGGTAGATGTTGACAGGCAGAGGCGAAAGAGTTTGACCAGGCAGGGTGACAGCACGGAGGCACAGTTTGTAAGGACAAGAGGAGGCACTCCATCAGGTCCATAAGCCTTCTGAGGATTGAGGCCAGAGAGGGCATAGAAAACATCATTTTGAAGAATCTTTATAACAGGCAGAAAGGAGTCAGAGGGGGGATGAGTAGGAGGAATATGCCCAGAATCGTCCAGAGTGGAGTTTTTAGAAAAAGTTTGAGAGAAGAGTTCAGCCTTAGAGATAGATGAGACGGCAGTGTTGCCGTCAGGACTGAGGAGTGGAGGGAAGGCTGACGAAGTGCAGGTGGAGGAGATGTGTTTGGCTAGATGCCAGAAGTCACGGGAAGAGTTAGAGAAAGCAAGGTTTTGACATTTTCTATTAATGAAAGAATTTTTGGTTAGTCGGAGAATAGATTTGGCACGATTTCGGGCAGAAATGTAAAGTTCATAATTAGTATTAGTTTGAAGGCTCTGGTATCTTTTGTGAGCTACCTCTCTATCATTGACAGCACGAGAACAAGCGAGATTAAACCAATTCTTTATATCGTGAGGAGTATAGAAAGAACGATGAATGTATGCATCCATTCAGAGACAATCACCTCTGTGATGCGCTGAGCACACACAGAGGTCTCTATCCTGGAAGCAATAATCATTCCACGGGAAATCGGAAAAGTACATCCTCAGGTCGTCCCACCGAGCTGAAGCAAAATGCCAGAAGCATCGCCTCTTCGGTGGGTCCAGAGGATGTACAGGAGCGATAGGACAGGATGCAGAAATAAGATTGTGATCGGAGGAGCCCAACGGAGAGAACAGTTTGACAGAATAAGCAGAAGGGTTTCAGGTAAGGAAGAGGTCTAGAATGTTGGGCCGATCTCCAAGACGGTCAGGAATACGTGTAGGGTGCTGGACCAACTGCTCTAGGTCGTTGAGGATAGCAAAGTTGTAGGCTTGTTCACCAGGATGGTCAGTGAAAGAGGATGAAAGCCAAAGCTGGTGGTGAACATTGAAATCTCCTAGGATGGAGATTTCAGCGAAGAGAAAGTGGGTCAAGATGTGCTCCACTTTAGAATTCAAATAGTCAAAGAATTTTACATAGTTGGTAGAGTTAGGTGAGAGATAAACAGCACAGATGTATTTAGTAATAGAATGACAGTGAAGTCTTAACCAGATGGTGGAAAATTCAGAAGAGTCAAGGTCGTGGGCACGAGAGCAAGTGATGTCGTTGCGCACGTAGGCGCAACATCCAGCTTTGGATTGAAATTTAGGATAGAGATAGTAGGAGGGAACAGAGTAGAGATTGCTGTCAGTAGCCTCAGAAACCTGTGTTTCGGTAAGGAAGAGAAGGTGAGGTTTAGAGGAGAGATGGTGTTCCACAGAATAAAAATTAGAACGAAGACCGTGAATGTTGCAGAAATTTATAAAAAAGAGGTTCGAGGAGTTATCAAGACACCTCTCTGGTCGGCAGCCAGAAGGGGAGCCCTCCCTGAGGGAATATGTGGTCCCCCCCTCAGGCAAGGACTCCGAGGCCATTTTGAATTTTGAATTTTGGGAAAGGTGTGTATGTTGTGTGAATGTAGTGTGGTGCGAATAGAGAGAGGATCTCTCTTTAGAGGGCATGCTGAACTACTCTCTGGTGTTAATGAGACAATAGGAAAACGGTTAGAGAGGACATGGGAATGGTATTTGGAGGGCTTCAGCTCTCTTCTCACCTCCCATATATACCTCACCGGGAGTGGCTTGCGCCCGTTCGGTAGGTGTCTTCCTACCTACTCCAGCCTACTCTAACTGGCTCGATGTCAAAAGCGGCGTACCTCAAGGAACAGTGCTTGGCCCCATGCTCTTCTTAATTTATGTTAATGATATCGATGATGGGCTCACTTGCAAAGTATCAAAATTTGCTGATGACACAAAAATTGCTAGTAAAGTAACTGCGACACTCGACGAAGAAGCTTTACAATCAGATATAGATCGACTTGCACGTTGGGCCAATCAATGGCAAATGAAATTTAACGTTGAGAAATGTAAAGTGTTGCACATCGGAAAAAATAACAATCGCGTTCGGTACGTAATGAATGGCCAACAACTTTCTGCAGTAAGTACAGAAAAGGATCTTGGAATCACTATATCAAGCGATTTAAAGCCCGGTCAGCATTGTTCAGAGGTAGTTAAAACTGCAAACAAATTGGTTGGCTTCATCGCACGAGTCTTTAATAATAAATCGGAAAAGGCTTAAAGAAGTAAATTTATTCAGCCTATCAAAACGAAGAATGCGAGGCGATCTAATAGAAGTGTTTAAAATGTTTAAAGAATTCAGTGATATTAATGCGGAAGATTACTTTACAATTGATCGATCAAATAGAACAAGAATAAATCACAATTTGAAGATAAGTGGTAAAAGATTCTCGTCGCACGAAGCTAAACACTTCTTCTTCAATCGAGTTGTTAATGTTTGGAACTCTCTACCTTGTGATGTCGTTGATAGTACAACAGTTACGGCCTTCAAGAATAGATTAGACAAGTGTTTTGAATCCAACCAGCAACTAAGATATTACTCATTGTCGTAATAACGTTAAGTTCTTTCGAATACTGGTGTCCTTGTCCGCTTTTATCGCCCGGTTAGTGGTAGCAGTAATGGTAGTTCTTTCCTCTTTCCTACATAAATTCCATGCAGTTTTTCCATGCTGCATGGTTCTTTTTCCTTTCCTGCCAGCTTTAGCTGGAGGGATGGGGGGGGTGGGGAGGAGCCTTCGCCTTTGCTGTCTTTCATCTTCCACCTTTGATTAGATAGTTAGTGTAGCTTGTCACAAACAACCTCGTAAGGACCAGCAGGTCTGCTGTTGTTTGTTCTTCCTTTGTGTTCCTTTGTGTATGCTCTGTTCTTCTCTTGTTCGTTTCTTCTGTGGGCTGCATCAAGGGTCAGGTCTCTGTGGCAATGGGCCATGGGATCAAAGATCCTTATGTCAAAGTATGCCCTTTGTCCACGAGTCCAAAACCCTTTGGCGCTAACATCCACTCGTGCCTCGTTCGAAACATTAGCGGTGCGTCTGGCGAGGTGTTCGCCTTGCAGAGGGAGCAGCATGGGTTCCACAGTCACGTCGTGGCAGACTTCTTTCAGCATCTGAGCTGTTACGTCTCTTACTTCATCATGTCTCATGCAGACGAAACCTCCTCTCTTGCATGTCATGGCATGATTTTGGTTGAAGGGTGAGCCACAGTTACACATGTTTGGGAGCCCATCCACTGGCCAGCCATACCTGAGGGCAAGGGCATCAGTGAATTCTTTTTTGTTTAAGTTGAAGCCTTTTGCCCTGATTGGTAGTGTGATTAGCCAGTTTGAGGCGCCCACTTCCTGTGCAATATCTGTCCTCCTCCTTGTGTCTTCTGGGAGTTCTCTCATCAGGTCACTCAGAGTGTCTCTCTGTTTTTCTTCTCTGTTTTTGGAGATTTCATTCCTTAGTGACCTAATATCTTGAGCGTTGTCTTCTCCCCTTTCATTTTGATTGGTAATATATCCGGTCAAGGAGGCTGTGATTCGGAGTGAGTTCTCGAATTCAGACTCTGCCAGATTTTGCGGGTTGGTGATACCGAGCCCACCCATTCTTGGCGGCAACTCCAGCAACCTTCTCTCCTGGTCACTGGGGCATCTCCCATTTGCTATCGCCGGTATGAAGGTGTTTCTGATAGCATCTTCCAGAGGTTTTAGTAACGGAGCAACATCAGGAACTGTCCTCATGAGGTAGTTCCATTTATGCTTGACACCGTACGTAAATGCTGCGTAGGCTGCTTGCGGTTCCGTTTTGGCGATCTCGCTCAGCCTCTGCAGTTCGGACTCCCAGCGCTTTACAGCTGTTTTCACATATTCGATTCTATAATCAGCTGTTCCAATGACTGCCCCGAGGTGTCTTTCACCAGTAACTGACAGTTTCACGTTACTGCCCTGGAATGCGGTTATGGCCCGATCGTATGCCTCTGGTTTTACAATCACCACAGACTTCGTGGCTTTGGGACGGTACCCTATTTTAGGGCCGTGTTCATTGACGAGGTTCCACCATTTCCTGAGGTCTGCAGACTTTCCTACCCCGGTGAGGTCATCCGCATAAGCCACCTGTTTGACGTTGGTGTTTTCATGGCGGATGATGTCCTGCAGCTTCATCATTCCCAGGGCAAACATTGCCATGGCCACTGGGTCGCCCTGGGTGGTGCCCTCTGAGGATTGTATGGCCACCGGGTCTCCAAGTCGTTGGTCAATATGACTGCTGATGAACAGTCTGGCAGGTTCCTTGTATGTATTTTCAATATATTGGGCGAATATAGGGCACTTGATTTTGATGTTGTGCAGTGCTGTTGCCCTATTGATGTTGTTGAACGCATTAGCAGCGTCCACCATCAGCACCGCCTCGCATTCTGGGTCTTCGAACATTTTCCTGACGGCGTGAATGGCAGCTTCACACCCAGCCTGCTGACCCGCACACACTTGGAGGTTTCCCACCGCCTTCCTCACGTCGTCCTTCACCACCTCCATGACAGCCTTGCCTATGATCCTCCTGAGCACCTCCCCCATCCCGATGGGGCGACAGCCTGTTTTTTTTTATCCAGCGGGATGAGCCGGCAGGCCATCAAAGGCTCGAGGTGTTAGCAATTCTCTGACGCCAATTTTCTTGCTAGGGCGGCTATTGCGTCGCGAAGATCCACAGCTGGATTACCACTACTACTACTACTACTACTGCTACTACTACTGCATACTACTACCACCACCACCATCACTGCTACTAACACTTTTAACTACTACTACTACTACTACTACTACCACCACCACCACCACTGCTACTACTACTTTTACTCACTACTACTTTTTTTTCTTTTTTCTTTTTTTTTACAGCAAAGGAGACAGTTCAAGGGCACAAAAAAGTAAACATTAATAAAAAAAAGCCCGCTACTCACTGCTCCTAAAAAGAATCCAAAGAGATATATACTACTACTACTACTACTATTTTTGTTGTTGTTATTATTATTATTGTCATTGCTTTTCTATTTTCATTATTTCTTCCCTCACCGAGTGTGTTCCGGCGCGGCACATTCCGTCGGGCACAAAGTCGGCCTGACTCAATACATACACGGAAGGAAACGCATCTAAACCTTATCACTACATTTTAGGAGCATTTGATTTCATATAATTTGACTTGAGTATCTTCGGAAGCGTTGAAACAAATACACAGAAGCAGAAAACGTATCTTCAGACCTCCTCACTACAGTTTTGGGGCGATACCTTTGGCAGCCTTGAAACTTATATAAACAAATAAGAAAGCGTGATATATTGTGGCCATGAAAACCTTGGCGTGTCCGTGTCCCCGAGGCAAGACGCGGAAAATTTGGCCCCTCGCTCCCCTCGTAATGCAGGACACAGCTTGGGGAAATGTTGCCTGCAGACTGACCCCTTCCCCTTTCCCCCAGCCCTCCACCTCCCCTCCACCCACGCCTAGGCACCTGTCAAAACACACACCTTTTCACACACACACACACACACACACACACACACACACACACACACACACACACACACACACAGAAACACCCGCACCCCCACTCACGACACCACTCAAAAAACACACACACACACACACACACACACACACACACACACACACACACACACACACACACACACACACACACACACACTCCTTTCCCTTGACTACTTCAATCAGGCATAGTTTGACTGCGCATAAACACCACGCCACGGCCATCGTTATTTTTGTTGTTGTTGTTGTTGCTGCTGCTGTTGTTATTACCTGATTATCAAATCTCTCTCTCTCTCTCTCTCTCTCTCTCTCTCTCTCTCTCTCTCTCTCTCTCTCTCTCTCTCTCTCTCTCTCTCTCTCTCTCTCTCTCTCTCTCTCTCTCTCTCTCTCTCTCTCTGGTTTTCCTTTTATTTTTTTGTTTTCTTCTTGTTTTCTTCTCTTCTCTCCTATCCCCTTCTTTTCGGTCTTCATTAGAACAACAAAACAGATTAAAGGAGACACAAATACACTTCTATCCCTTGCCAAACACGGCAACGGTGTGTGTGTGTGTGTGTGTGTGTGTGTGTGTGTGTGTGTGTGTGTGTGTGTGTGTGTGTGTGTGTGTGTGTGTGTGTGAAATGGTGTGTGTTTTGAATGGGGCCTCGGCGTGGGTGGCGGGGCGGTGCAGGGCTGGGGGAAGGGGAAGGGGTCAGTCTGCAGGCAACATTTCCCCAAGCTGTGTCCTGCATTACGAGGGGAGCGAGGGGCCAAACTTTCCGCGTCTTGCCTCGGGGACACGGACACGCCAAGGTTTTCATGGCCACAATATATCACGCTTTATTATTTGTTTATATAAGTTTCAAGGCTGCCAACGGTATCGCCCCAAAACTGTAGTGAGGAGGTCTGAAGATACGTTTTCTGCTTCTGTGTATTTGTTTCAACGCTTCCGAAGATACTCAAGTCAAATTATATGAAATCAAATGCTCCTAAAATGTAGTGATAAGGTTTAGATGCGTTTCCTTCCGTGTATGTATTGAGTTTCAACGCTTCCAAAGATGACGTCTGAAGATGACTTCTAAAGATAATCATTAACCAAATCCATAACCAAATCCTTGACTCAATCCATAACCAAATCCTTCACAAAAAATTACCAATCCCCTCACCAAATCCATAACTAAATCCTTAACCAAATGTATCACCGAATCCTTAACCAAATTCATCATCAGATCTTTAACCAAATCTTTAACCAAATCCTTAACCAAATCCTTAACCAAATCCTCAAAGATGTCATGAGTTTTAGATATGCGTTTTCTTCTTTGCATATTTATTTTTCATCGCTTCTAAAGGTAATGCCCAAAAACTGTAGAGAATTCTGAAGGTATGTTTTCCTGTGTAAATTCCTTATTGACAGATTGGGAGAAGTGTCAAGGCGTCAAGGTGTCAATTTATCCTCCAGCCTCCTCTTGACACCACCTCCTCTCCCTTACGTTTCTTTCTTCGTATACTTATGTTTCAGCGCTTCCAAAGATATTGCTCCTAGAGTGTGGTGAGAAGTCCTTAAGGTTCGTTGTCTTCTTTGTGGAGGTACATTTAAACGCCCCAAAAGTAGTGCTTCTAATATAGAAAGGCGCTCTCGAGATTCGTTTTCTTCTTGGTATATTATTTAAGTTTCAACGCTTCTAAAGGTAATAAATGTAGTGAGGAGTTCTAAAGATATATTCCCTCCTTCTACCTCTATTTCTGTTTCTCATCTTCCTTCTTTCCTTCCCTTCCCCTTTCTATCCTTTTGTTCCCTTCCTCTTCTTCTCTCTTTCCGTTTTTCATCTTCCTTCTCTCCTTCCCTTCCCCCTTTCTATCCTTTTGTTCCCTTCCTCTTCTTCTCTCTTTCCGTTTTTCATCTTCCTTCTCTCCTTCCCTTCCCCCTTTCTATCTTTTGTTCCCTCCCTCTTCTTCTCTCTTTCCGTTTTTCATCTTCCTTCTCTCCTTCCCTTCCCCCTTTCTATCTTTTTTTCCCTTCCTCTTCTTCTCTCTTTCCGTTTTTCATCTTCCTTCTCTCCTTCCCTTCCCCCTTTTCTATCTTTTTTTCTCTTCCTCTTCTTCTCTCTTTCAGTTTTTCATCTTCCTTCTCTCCTTCCCTTCCCCTTTGTATCCTTTTGTTCCTTCCTCTTCTTCTCTCTTTCCGTTTTCATCTTCCTTCTCTCCTTCCCTTCCCCTTTCTATCTTTTGTTCCTCCTCTTCTTCTCTATTTCTGTTTCTCATCTTCCTTCTTTCCTTCCCTTCCCCTTTCTATCCTTTTGTTCCCTTCCTCTTCTTCTCTCTTTCCGTTTTTCATCTTCCTTCTCTCCTTCCCTTCCCCCTTTTTATCCTTTTGTTCCCTTCCTCTACTTCTCTCCGTTTCTCATCTCCCTTCTCTCCTTCCCTTCCCCCTTTCTATCTTGTTGTTCCCTCCCTCTACTTCTCTATTTCCGTTTTTCATCCGTTTCCTCTTTGTACATATGCATTTCAACGCCTCCAAAAGCAATAGTCCAGAAATACAGTGAGAAGCTCTAAGATGCAAAGGCCAATTAGCTCCCGGGCTGTCCCAACACTTCCTTCGTGAAAACTTTGATTGCAGGAAGTGGAGACAGCGCGGCAGGCAGTGGTCGTGTCCCTGAAGGCTGGAGGCGAGAGAAACATTGGCGAGAGAAGTTTGTCATTATGTTTATCTCCTCCTCTTGTTCTTGGTCGTTTCTCTATCAACTCTCTCATTTTCTCTTTTTCTGCGTCTCTGGTGACTGGGTGCAGCTGAACAGGCGGGTTACTGTTTCCGCACTTCACTCTCTGCCTTGCTCGTCTCTTACATAATAATAATAACCAATAATAATAATAATAATAATAACAATAATAATAACCATAGGGAGTGTTAGCAGTCTTTGTATATGGGAGGCAGGCGAGAGGTATTGGCAAGGGAAGTTACTCGTATCTTTTCTAGCTCCTGCTCCTGCTGCTGCTCTTCCTTTCTCTACCACACATTATTTTCAGCTCCTGCCTCAGTTCCTGATTCCGCGCCTGCTCCTCCTCCTGCTTCTTTATCTATCAACGCCAAATACTACACAGGGAATGGTCGTCGTGTTTTGTGTGTGTTTTGGCAACTTACAAACCCGCTGAGTCGGTTGGGACGAAATAATGATAGAATGAGTCGAGGACCTTACGAAGAGTGTCTGACGAACTAATTGAAGTTTGCAATGAGCGAGCTCGGAACCAAGTTAGCGCCAAGACTTGTTGAGAACGTAACTTGTGAAGGAGCGTCGCGTCGGCCAGTGAGGACTTGAGGAGGCTACTATTATACCGAATTTAACTTCACTAAACTGTTGATACAAATGTCACTCCTCTGGTTCATTGTATTTGTAAGGTTTTCTCAGAGACGAACAAATCACCATTCCCAGCAGAAACATATATCTGTCCAACCTACCCTAACTAACCTTTGCCTCCTCTTGTCTAACCTAATCTAACCTAACTTAACCTCTATCTGTCCAACCTACCCTAACTAACCTTTGCCTCCTCTTGTCTAACCTAATCTAACCTAACTTAACCTCTATCTGTCCAGCCTACCCTAACTAACCTTTGCCTCCTCTTGTCTAACCTAATCTAACCTAACTTAACCTCTATCTGTCCAACCTACCCTATCTAACCTTTGCCTCCTCTTGTCTAACCTAATCTAACCTAACTTAACCTCTATCTGTCCAACCTACCCTATCTAACCTTTGCCTCCTCTTGTCTAACCTAATCTAACTTAACCTCTGTCTCCCCTTGTGTGACTTACCCTAACCTTTGCATCTCCTTATCTAATACTTTGTGACCTTCAGTTTCCCTCGTGAAATGAAAACAAATGCAAATATCTCAAATTCATCAGCTATTTTCTCATCCCCATTATATATTTCACAGTTTCCTTTGCTAATTTAAAAAGATATACAACAGGAACAAACTCAACAACTTTTTTTTACATTCCCATTATTTATTTTAGTTTCTTTTGCTTGCGAAATGAAAACAAATGCAAACAGAAAAATCACGTCAACTATTTCACATTCTAAATTATATACTTGTGTCTATTCCGACGTTAAAAAGATAGAGATCGCGAATTAACTCAACACTTTTCACATTCCCTCTCGACTGACTCACCCACAAACTCCTTCCCTTAGACCGTCCTTTACTCTCCTCCCTTTCATTTCCTCTCCTCTCCTTCTTTCTCCTCCTCTCCTTCTCTTTCATTTCCTCTCCTCTCCTTCTTTCTCCTCCTCTCCTTCTCTTTCTTTTCCTCTCCTCTCCTTTCATTTCTTTCCCTTTCCTCTTTTTCCCTTTCCTCCCCTTCCCTCTCTTTCCCTCTCCTTCTCTTTCTTTCCCTCTCCTCTCCTTCCTTTCTTTCCCTCTACTCTCCTTCCCTTTCTTTCCCTGTACTCTCCTTCCTTTCTTTGCCTCTGATCTCCTTGCATTTCTTTCCCTCTCCTCTCCTTCCTTTCTTTCCCTCTCCTCTCCTTCACTTTCTTTCCCTCTCCTCTCCTTCCTTTCTTTCCCTCTCCTTCCCTTTCTTTCCCTCCCCTCTCCTTCCCTTTCTTTCCCTCTCCTCTCCTTCCCTTTCTTTCCCTCTCCTCTCCTTCCTTTCTTTCCCTCTCCTCTCCTTCCCTTTCTTTCCCTCTCCTCTCCTTCCCTTCTTTCCTCTCCTCTCCTTCCTTTCTTTCCTCTCCTCTCCTTCCCTTTCTTTCCCTCTCCTCTCCTTCCTTTCTTTCCCTCTCCTTCCTTTCTTTCCCTCTCCTCTCCTTCCTTTCTTTCTCTCTCCTCTCCTTCCCTTTCTTTCACTCTCCTCTCCTTCCCTTTCTTTCCCTCTCCTCTCCTTCCCTTTCTTTCTCTCTCCTCTCCTTCCCTTTCTTTCCCTCTCCTCTCCTTCCCTTTCTTTCCCTCTCCTCTCCTTCCCTTTCTTTCCCTCTCCTCTCCTTCCCTTTCTTTCCCTCTCCTCTCCTTCCCTATCTTTCATTCTCCTCTCCTTCCCTATCTTTCATTCTCCTCTCCTTCCCTTTCTTTCCCTCTCCTCTCCTTCCCATTCTTTCCCTTTCTTCTTTCCTTCCCATTCTTTCTCTCTCCTCTCCTTCCCTTTCTTTCCCTCTCCTCTCCTTCCCTTTCTTTCCCTCTCCTCTCCATTCTATTCTTTCCCTCTCCTCTCCTTCCCTCTCTTTCCCTCTCCTCTCCTTCCCTCTCTTTCCCTCTCCTTCCCTTTCTTTCCTCTCCTCTCCTTCCATTCTTTCCTCTCCTCTCCTTCCCTTTCTTTCCCTCTCTTCCCATTCTTTCCGTCTCCTCTCCTTCCCATTCTTTCCCTCTCCTCTCCTTCCCTTTCTTTCCCTCTCCTCTCCTTCCCTTTCTTTCCCTCTCCTCTCCTTACCTTGCTTCTCCTCTCCTCTCCTTTCATTTCCTCGCCTCTCCTTCCCTTTCTTTCCCTCTCCTCTCCTTCCCTTTCTTTCCCTCTCCTCTCTTTCCCTTTCGTTTCCTCTCCTCTCCTTTCCATTCTTTCCCTCTCCTCTCTTTCCCAATCTTTCCCTCCTGTCCTTACTTTTCTTTTCATCTCCTTACCTTTCTTTCCCTCTCCTCTCTTTCCCTTTCGTTTCCTCTCCTCCTTCCTTTCTTTCCCTCTCCTCTCCTTCCTTTCTTTCCCTCTCCTCTCCTTCCCTGTCTTTCCCTCTCCTCTCCTTTCCATTCTTTCCCTCTCCTCTCCTTCCCTTTCTTTCCCTCTCCTCTCCTTTCCATTCTTTCCCTCTCCTCTCCTTCCCTTTCTTTCCCTCTCCTCTCCATACCATTCTTTACCTCCTCTCCTTCCCTTTCTTTCCCTCTCTCCTTTTCCATTCTTTCCCTCTTCCCTCTTTCCTTTCGTTCCTCTCCTCTCCTTCCTTTCTTTCCCTCTCCTCTCCTTCCTTTCTTTCCCTCTCCTCTCCTTCCCTTTCTTCCCTCTCCTCCTTCCCTTTCTTTCCTCTCCTCTCCTTCCCTTTCTTTCCTCTCCTCTCCTTCCCTTTCTTTCCCTCTCCTCTCCTTCCCTTTCTTTCCCTCTCCTCTCCTTCCCTTTCTTTCCCTCTCCTCTCCTTCCCTTTCTTTTTCTGTCCTTTCCTTACCTTTCGTATCTTCTCCTTCCCTTTCTTTCCCTCTCCTCTCCTTCCCTTTCTTTCCCTCTCCTCTCCTTCCCTTTCTTTCCCTCTCCTCTCCTTCCCTTTCTTTCCCTCTCCTTCCCTTTCTTTCCCTCTCCTCTCCTTCCCATTCTTTCCCTCTCCTCTCCTTTCCTTTCTTTCCTCGCCTCTCCTGTCCTTTCTTTCCCTCACCTCTCCTTCCCTTTCTTTCCCTCTCCTCTCCTTCCCATTCTTTCCCTCTCCTCTCCTTTCTTTCCCTCTCCTCTCCTTCCCTTTCTTTCCCTCTCCTCTCCTTCCCTTTCTTTCCTCTCCAATCCTTCCCTTTCTTTCCCTCTCCTCTCCTTCCTTTCTTTCCCTCTCCAATCCTTCCCTTTCTTTCCTCTCCTCTCCTTCCCTTTCGTTCCTTCTCCTTCCCTTTCTTTCCCTCTCCTCTCCTTCCCTTTCTTTCTCTCTCCTCTCCTTCCCTTTCTTTCCCCTCACTGTTCTCAAGCACTGACTCCACTCGACCTGGTTCCCGCTAAAGCTTTCCCCCTTTAGGTCGACCATCTGTATTCCGCACCAGCTGTGAGTTCAGTCTTCAGGTGGGGCTCGCCGTCTGCGTCCCCTGCGGCCCCTCCTCCTGGTCCTGAGGGTCCCGGCGCGGCTACTCTCTTGGAGCTGCAGCCGGACTCTGTGTTCCCGACGGTGCCTCACTGAATCTTGAGTCTCGTCTTGCTTCCTCCTCCTTCTGCTTGCTGTTTTCCGTTTTTCATGCTTTCTCTATTTCCATCTGTCTATCTATCCATTTATCTATCTGACTGTCTGTGTCTGTTCGTCTGTCTGTATCTCTGAATTCTAAGTTGCCTTTCTCTTTCAGCTTTCTGTTGTAAGTACTCTCTTTCCATCTCTCTATCTATCTGGCTGTCTATCTATCTATCTATTTGTGTATGCAACTGAGATGAACACCGAAGCTACGCGCAGCTATATCGTATGCCCCTAACTTTACTTACTGATCTATCCACCTATATCTATTTATTTATCTATCTCTCGTACATCATAGCATTCAGTTTCACAATCTTCTATCCTTTCTTTCATTTTTTCACACACCCTTCTCTCTCTATCTCTATCTATCTATCTAACTCTTTCTTCAGTCATTCAGTTTCACAATCTTCTATCCATTCTTCTATTCCTCACCACCCCTTCTCTCTCTACCTCTATCTATCTGTCTAACTTTCTTCAGTCATTCATATTCACAATCTTCAATCCATTCTTCCAATTTCTCACCACCCCCTTCTCCTTCTATCTCTATCTATCTATCTAACTCTTTCTTCAGTCATTCACATTCACAGTCATCATCCGTCCATTCTTTCCCGGGCCAATTTTTCCTCCTCGTGTCTCTCGTCCCCGGCGCCGGCCACCCACCGCTGGCAGGCGTCGTCATCAGAATGTCTCTCTCTTTTCAATCTTTTTTTTTATCTATAATTTGTGTCGCCCCCCTCCTCTTCCTCTTCTTTCTCCTCGTCTTCCTCCTCTGCCTTCTCTTCCTCCTCCTCTTCCTCTTCTTCTTCCTTTTCCTCTTCTTTTTCCTCTTCCTCTTCTTCCTCCTCGTCCTCGCCTTCGTTCTCCTCCTTTCCCTTTTCTTCCTCTTCCTCTTCTTCCGCCTTCTCGTCTCGTCTGCGTCCGCCTCGACCTCCTCCTCCTCCTCCTTCTCCTCTATTTTAATCACCTTCCCTACTCCTCTTTCTCCGCCCAAACCCATATTTCCTCCTCCTCCTCCTCTAACTATTTCCTCCTCCTCCTCCTCCTCCTCCTCCTCCTTTAACTAAACAAGCCTCTCTGCCGTCCAACTAATTACCCCCCGCGGAACTCGACCCGACCCCTACCTAACTCCTTCCAGGTGTTCAGTTGAACTCCTTCCTGGTATTCAGCAAGCCACCCACGCGGTTTCTAAATATATCTTAACTAAAGTTTCTTGCTACGGAAAAAAAAGAAAAAAGGAATTGTAACCATGCCCAAATATTTCACTTGCGGGAATTGTTCGCAGAAATTTGCCGCGATCCACTTCCAACTCGGCGAGTCTATATGTAAATATTGTGTTTTGGACTCGCGTATCCAAGCACTTAGCTCGATAAACGATGAGCTGAAACGCTCAAATGTACTGATATGGGAAGCTGTGACGTCTTTCCCCGCCCTTCCTACTCCAGCTTCCTCCTCCTCAAACTCATATTCTGACGGTCTAACCCAATTACATACCTCCTCCTCCTCCTCTGCCTCGCCTGAACCCGCCTCCATCCTTACTATTCCTTCCGCCCCATCCACCTCCCTTGCTACCTCATCCTCCCACTCCCTCTTCTCCCTTCACCACCCTTGACTCCTCCCCTATCCTCATCGCCACTCCATCTTCCCCTTCCACCTCCAACACGATCTCCTCTGCCTCGCCTCAACCACCCCACTCCTCTGCCACGCCTGAACCCGCCGCCACCCCTACCATTCCTTCTACCCCATCCATCTCCCTTGCTACCTCATCCACTCCCACTCCCTCTTCTCCCTCCAACACCCTTGACTCCTCCTCTATCCTCATCACCACTCCATCTTCCCCTTCCACCTCCAACACGATCTCAACTGCTTCGACTCAACCAACCCACTCATCTGCCACTCCTAAACCCCGCCACCCTTACCATTCCTTCTACTCTATCCACCTCCCTTCCTACCTCATCCA
This sequence comes from Eriocheir sinensis, assembly GCF_024679095.1. Classification (NCBI taxonomy): domain Eukaryota; kingdom Metazoa; phylum Arthropoda; class Malacostraca; order Decapoda; family Varunidae; genus Eriocheir; species Eriocheir sinensis. The sequence goes on along the minus strand of NW_026111543.1, from coordinate 509,244 downwards.
CCTCCAACCACAGTACCACTCCCCTTTCTCCCACTCCCTCTTCTCCCTCCAACACCCTTGACTCCTCCCCTATCCTCATCACCACTCCATCCTCCACTTCCACCTCCAACACGAACTCAACCTCCTCCTCCTCCTCCTCCACTTCTGATACAACATCTCCCTCCATCCACACCTCACCCTCCACCCTTCCCCAACCACCAACTACTATCACCACCACTTCCAAACCCACCTTCGCACGCTCCCTCTTGTACCTCGCGCCCTTCAAAAGAAATCACAAGACCATTCTCCCAGCTGTCACATGTACGAACCAGACGCTATTTCCTGGCATGGGCAAACTGACTACTAGAGTCAACTTAGTTGGCGACAGTGTGTTGAGAGGCCAACTTACGGAGTTTTGCGGTCGGAATACGTTGACACGGCAGCGTTTCTGTATCCCCGGAGCCAAACTGGACGATATTGAATCAGCTGTCGATGCAGTTTCAGTAAATTCGAAGTACTGCAAAGTTTATATGATCCATGAGGGAGCCAACCACCTACAGTCAAATCAATCTCAGGACCTTTAATCAAAATAACGTCCAGTAATTCGGAAATACAAGACTAAGTCCCCTCATCATCGTCTCTGGGATTCTACCGAGTCAATACGTTCGACGGATACAACCACAGTAAAGCGTACGGCGTCAACACTAGTTTAAAGCAGTTATGTAACGATGAAGGCGTAGCGTTCACGAACGCATGGCATCACTTCAACCAGCGCCCAGATTTGTTTTGGAAGGACGGACTCCACCTGAACGAGGTTGGTTCGGCAAGGCTAGTAAGGCTCCTGAACGAGGCAGTTGAAAGCTTCTCGAAAAGCTATTAAAAAAACTGCAGGCGAGGGCAAGGCAAAGGCAACCCTTGATCAACCGAACCGTAGCGTCGATGCGGCTTGCAAGAAACTGTGTAACCAACGACGCCTCCGACAAGCGAACTCATACAACACGACGCGGCCAAACCAGGAGTCACATTTCCATTTTGTACACAAATGCACGCAGTCTATTACCCAAAAAGGACGAAATTAGGGCGTATATTGCAACTGAGAAACCAGATGTGGTAACCATCACAGAGACTTGGGCCAACTCTGCACATCTAGTAACTGAACTGTCATATCCCGGGTACGAAAGCTTCCAAAAAAATCGAATGCACAAGAAAGGAGGAGTAATTTGCTACGTAAAAAGTACGCTCCCTGCCATAAAAATAGACAAACAGGACGCAGAGAATTACGACTCCGTCTATGTGGAAATAACTGCGAATAATAAGAAACTAACACTTGCGACCGTATACAGGCCTCCAAAACAACAGGCAGCCGACGACACTGCCCTGTGCGAAGAGCTTCACTCTTTAACACAAAGCAACGAAGCAATAATAATTGGGGACTTTAATTGCCCTAACATTGACTGGGGACAATTGACTGGAGATCAAGAGGGTAACAGGCTTATAGAAATGGTGGAGGATTCGGTCCTCACTCAAGTTGTAACTCAACCAACAAAAGAAAACAATCTGCTGGATCTGGTATTAGTAAGCGACCCCGACCTCATTCGCGACTGTGAAGTTGGTGAAAAAATTAACGGTTGCGATCACCACTTAATCCGTTTCAATGTCAATATAAGTCACAAACTCGTAGACAATCCGTCAGTGATACCAGACTACAAAAAAACAAATTTCAACCTAGCCCGTGAGCTGCTTCCCTCTGCGACCTGGGACCAACTTCACCTAACCGACAATACAATCGACAACGTGTGGAACAACTTCAAAGATAAGCTTTTGGGAGTAGAAAAGGCTACAGTGCCTACGAAACCCAGGCGAGTAAATGGTGCCGTAGATCCACCGTGGATGACCAGAGAAATAAAAAGGGCGGTAAACTTAAAAAAAAGGAATTATAAACTAATGAAAGAGAATGACACGGCCGAAGCCCGTACACAGTACCAAAACAGCCTCAGAGCTTGTCGCACCCTTATTTGGAGTAGTAAACGCAACTACGAAAAAACAAATAGCGCGTGGCATCAAGACAAACTAAAAAAAAAATATTCACATACATCAGATCGAAAAAGAAAGTAAAATCCAATATTGGTCCCCTGACAGACTAGACTGGAGCTGTAACTCAGGACAGTAAACAGATGGCCAGAATCCTCAACAGTAACTTCGCATCCGTATTCACAGTCGAGGACATCGAAACCATCTCCGAGAGCCCTGACCCGCCGAGGGGAATCACACCCCTGGAAATTGACTCAATATGCGACCAAGAAGTGAAAGAGTATTTGGATAAACTCGACACGAACAAGTCAACAGGACCTGACGGTTTGTCCCGCGGTTATTAAGAGCTTAAACAACAAATACTTCAGCCACTCACTAACATATTCATCCAGTCTGTTCAATTGAAAAAGGTCCCGGAAGACTGGAAGATGGCGAACGTAACACCGATTTTCAAAAAAGGAGACAAAAGCGTTGCATTAAACTACAGGCCCATAAGTTTGACATCAGTGGCAGGAAAATACTCGAAAAGATTATTAGAGACAAACTTGTTAGTTTCTAAAGACAATAATGTAATCTCCGACACCCAGCATGGCATCAGAAACAAGCGCTCCTGCCAAACAAATATAATAGACTACTTCCTAGGTATATATAAGAACAGGGATGCCCACATCCCCAGAGATGTTATATATCTGGACTATCAGAAAGCCTTCGACAAGGTACCGCACGAGCGACTCCTTAAGAAACTGCACTCGCCGGGCATTGGAGCCAATCTGATCGCGTGGATAAGAGATTGGCTCACCGACAGAAAACAACGAGTACTACTCAACGGACAGCCTTCCGATTGGCTTCCAATCACTAGTGGAGTGCCTCAATGGTCAGTGCTGGGACCCATTCTCTTCATCATATATATCAACGACCTCGAATCAGGATTGAGATCCACAATATCGAAATTTGCTGATGACACCAAGGTGGGGGGAAAGGCCCTCACAAAGACCGACTGCGAAATCATTCAGAAAGACCTCAATCACATTATCGAATGGTGGGAAAAATGGCAAATGTCCTTTAATGCTGACAAATGCAAAGTCATGCACATTGGGTCCAGAAATAGTAAACACACATACATCATGAATGGGAGACCTCTGCAAGCGATGCAGGAGGAAAAGGATCTTGGAGTCACTATCAGCAGTGACCTGAAACACGCGAATCACTGTAAAAAAGCATACAACAAAGCCAACACTATGCTCGGGTTCATAGCGAGGAACTTCGAGTGTAAAACGCCAGACGTGATGCTAGCCTTGTACAATTCCATGGTAAGACCGCACCTCGAGTATGCAGTACAGTTCTGGTCTCCTAATTACAGAAAGGACATTGATTTACTGGAAAGGATTCAACGACGCGCCACGAAAATGATACCAATCTTAAGGGTTCAACCGTACGAGGAACGACTCAAGCGACTCAATCTCTTTACATTGGAGAAAAGACGCCTACGAGGGGATATGATTGAAGTCTTCAAGTATCTGAAAAAATTCAATAACGTCGATTACTCCAAATTCTTTGAACTGCAAACTAATCTAAGAACTAGAAATAACGGCTTACCCATTCAGTCTAGTCGATATAACACAGACATCGGAAGGAGTTTCTTTTCAAACCGAGTCATCCGTCACTGGAACAATGTTCCTTCAGAAGTAGTAAATGTGAATACTATCAACTCCTTCAAATATAGAATCGACCGTCACTTCGCTGCGTCGGGAGTAAACTGAATATTGAGGTGCTTTCATCTGCTCCTCAATATCAAGGTGCTTTCATCTGCTCCTCAATGTCGAGGTGCTTTCATCTGCTCCCCAGGCCCTAAGTGGCTGTCGAGCAGATTAAACCACCAAAGCTGGCAACCTCGTGTATTGGTATGTTGAATATCCCTTCACTGGTAGCCTGATAACACACACTCCCAGGTCTTTCTCTGCCTCTGTGGTGGATAGTGGAGTGTTTCCCATGTGGTACTGGTATGCTGAATTTCCCCTCCCAAGGTGCATGACTACATTTTTCTTCATTGAATTCTAACAGCCACTTTTTGTTCCATTCCTGTAGCTTGGTGAGGTCTTCTGGTAGGAAATCCGCAGTCAAGGGGTAAAAAATAAAATACCGTTGTGCAGAAGTGGGCAGAATGTGTATTCATATTATCACTTGAAATTAAACGAGCCTTTGTTTTCTGAATTAGTGTGCGCGTAAATATAACACATATTTGTCACGCTTAATGCTTTGTTTTAGTGCCTGCAGGAATACTGGGCCCGGGTGAAGACTTATACCCGCTAAACTTGCGGTGCTGTGTTTACTGAGGGTTTTGTTGTGAGTCTTTTGTCAGTTTTGTTGCATGTGAGTTTTAAAGAATTGTCAAGCAATGTTTTTTTTCCGTCTCTCTCTCTCTCTCTCTCTCTCTCTCTCTCTCTCTCTCTCTCTCTCTCTCTCTCTCTCTCTCTCTCTCTCTCTCTCTCTCTCTCTCTCTCTCTCTCTCTCTCTCTCTCTCCCCCCCCCCCTTGCTGCCCTTTCATGGATCTCAATAATAATAATAATAATAATAATAATAATAATAATAATAATAATAATAATAATAATAATAACAATAATAATGCATCACCTTTTAACCTTTTATCCTTGACAATTTTGCACATAAAACAAATTAGTTCGCCCGTTATCAGCTTCAAGGAGCGGCAAAATTATAATTGTTTGACCCATAATTTTATACTCAATTATTTCCAAGCAGTACAGGAAAAATAGAAATATTCGATGACGTTGTTTTGTTATATTTTAAATGTTTACGGCATAAGAAAAAAAAGTACTGTAAATGATTAATCCATAATATAAAGCTGGCAACACTGCTTTCATATATTTTTTTCATCATATTTGTATATACTTTTTGTTTTTGGTAAAGATAAGGTTTGATAAATTAGGTTGGGGTTTCGTAATGCTTATAAAATGTCTGCCAAGTAAATATAAATGAATAGTGTGGCATGACTTTTTGAGGACCAGGAGAGAGGAGGAGAGGAGAAAAGGAGAAGAAGGAGGAGAGAGAGGAAAGGAAGAGAAGAAGAGAGGAAGAAAGAGAGAAGAGAGGAGAGAAAGAAGAGAGGAGAGAGGGAGAGGAGAGGAGAAGAGAAGAGAAGAGAAGATAAAGTGTAGGGAAGTGCCCGGCGACTTTTGACTCAACGATGACTGACACGACAGGAGGAAAACGCAACCACGACGAAGACACTGCAGAGGAGGAGGAGGAGGAGGGAGTAGGCGGAGGAGGAGGAGGAAGAGGGGGAGGAGGAGGAAGCAGAAAAGGACGAAGAGCCTAGGAGGATAACTCAGACAACAATACCAGTATAAAAATATAAAAAAAACAGTAAACAAAATAATCTGCTTACTCTGTCAAACTGTTCTCTCCGTTGGGCTCCTCCGATCATAACCTTATATCTGCATCCTGTCCTATCGCTCCTGTACATCCTCTGGACCCACCGAGGAGGCGATGCTTCTGGCATTTTGCTTCAGCTCGGTGGGACGACCTGAGGATGTCCTTTTCCGATTTCCCGTGGAATGATTACTACTTCCAGGAGAGACCCTCTGTGTGTGCTCTGCGCATCACAGAGGTGATTGTCTCTGGAATGGAGGCATACATTCCACGTACTCTACTCCTCATGCTAAAAGCCTTTTTTTTTTTTTTTTTACATATAAGGAGACAGTTAAAGAGCGCAGAGAAAAAAAATAAAAAAAGACCGCTACTCACTGCTCCCGTACGGAGGGCAAAGGAGTTACCAAAAAGTGAGGTCAAGTTCGGGAGGAGAGGTGTCCTGATACCCTTCTCTTGAAAGAGTTCAAGTCGTAGGCAGGAGGAAATACAGATGAAGGAAGAATGTTCCAGAGTTTACCAGCGTGAGGGATGAAAGAGTGAAGATGCTGGTTAACTCTTGCATAAGGGGTTTGGACCGTATAGGGATGAGCATGAGTAGAAAGTCGAGTGCAGCGGGGCCGCGGGAGGGGGGTAGGCATGCAGTTAGCAAGTTCAGAAGAGCAATCAGCGTGGAAATATCGCTAGAAGATAGAAAGAAAGGCAACATTGCGGCGGAATTTAAGAGGTAGAAGACTATCAGTATGAGGAGGAGAGCTGATGAGACGAAGAGCCTTAGCCTCCACTCTGTCCAGAAGAGCTGTGTGGTGGAGCCCCCACATGAGATGCATACTCCATACGAGGGCGGACAAGGCCCCTGTATATGGACAGCAACTGTGCAGGGGAGAAGAACTGGCGGAGACAGTACAGAACGCCCAGCCTCGAGGAAGCTGATTTAGTAAGAGATGAGATATGAAGTTTCCAGTTGAGATTTTGAGTTAAGGATAGACCGAGGATGTTTAGTGTTGAGGAAGGTGATAGCTGGGTGTTGTCAAAGAATAGGGGATAGTTGTTTGGAAGATTGTGTCGAGTGGATAGGTGGAGAAACTGTGTTTTTGAGGCGTTGAAGGACACCAGGTTCTTCTTGCCCCAATCGGAAATAATAGTAAGGTCTGAGGCTAAGCGTTCTGCAGCCTCCAGCCCTGAGTCGTTAAGTTCCTGAAGGGTGGGTCTTCTATTAAAAGAAGTTGAATAATGCAGAGTGGAATCATCGGCGTAGGAATGGATAGGACAGTTCGTTTTGGAAAGAAGATCATCAATGAACAACAGAAAAAGAGTGGGAGATAGGACAGAACCCTGTGGGACACCACTGTTAATAGATTTAGGGAAGAACAGTGACCGTCTACCACGGCAGAAATAGAACGGTCAGAAAGGAAACTGGAGATAAAGGTACAGAGAAGGATAGAAACCGTAGGAGGTAGTTTAGAAAGCAAAGATTTGTGCCAGACCCTATCAAAAGCTTTTGATATGTCCAGCGCAATAGCAAAAGTTTCACCGAAACGGCTAAGAGAGGATGACCAAGAGTCAGTTAAGAAGGCTAGGAGATCACCAGTAGAACGCCCTTGCGGAACCCATACTGGCGATCAGATAGAAGGTCAGAAGTGGAAAGGTGCTTTTGAATCTTCCGGTTGAGATTGATTCAAAAGCTTTAGATACAAGAAAGTAAAGCAATAGGACGGTAGTTTGAGGATTGGAGCGGTCACCCTTCTTAGGTACAGGCTGTATGAAGGCATACTTCCAGCAAGAAGGAAAGGTAGATGTTGACAGGCAGAGGCGAAAGAGTTTGACCAGGCAGGGTGACAGCACGGAGGCACAGTTTTAAGGACAATAGGAGGCACTCCATCAGGTCCATAAGCCTTCTGAGGATTGAGGCCAGAGAGCATAGAAAACATCATTTTGAAGAATCTTTATAACAGGCATAAAGGAGTCAGAGGGGGATGAGTAGGAGGAATATGCCCAGAATCGTGCAGAGTGGAGTTTTAGAAAAGTTTGAGAGAAGAGTTCAGCCTTAGAGATAGATGAGACGGCAGTGTTGCCGTCAGGACTGAGAGTGGAGGAAAGATGAAGAAGTGAAGTTGGAGGAGATGTTTTGGCTAGATGCCAGAAGTCACGGGAAGAGTTAGAAAGCAAGGTTTTGGCATTTTCTATTAATGAAAGAATTTTTGGTTAGTCGGAGAATAGATTTGGCACGATTTCGGGCAGAAATGTAAAGTTCATAATTAGCATTAGTTTGAAGGCTCTGGTACCTTTTGTGAGCTACCTCTCTATCATTGACAGCACGAGAACAAGCGTGATTAAACCAAGGCTTTTTGCGTGAGGTAGAGAAAGAACGAGGAATGTATGCCTCCATTCCAGAGACAATCACCTCTGTGATGCGCTGAGCACACACAGAGGGGTCTCTATCCTGGAAGCAATAATCATTCCACGGGAAATCGGAAAAATACATCCTCAGGTCGTCCCACCGAGCTGAAGCAAAATGCCAGAAGCATCGCCTCTTCGGTGGGTCCAGAGGGTGTACAGGAGCGATAGGACAGGATGCAGAAATAAGATTGTGATCGGAGCCCAACGGAGAGAACAGTTTGACAGAATAAGCAGAAGGGTTTGAGGTAAAGAAGAGGTCTAGAATGTTGGGCCGATCTCCATGACGGTCGGGAATATGTGTAGGGTGCTGGACCAACTGCTCTAGGTCGTTGAGGATAGCAAAGTTGTAGGCTTGTTCACCAGGATGGTCTGTGAAAGAGGATGAAAGCCAAAGCTGGTGGTGAACATTGAAATCTCCTAGGATGGAGATTTCAGCGAAGGGAGAGTGGGTCAAGATGTGCTCCACTTTAGAATTCAAATAGTCGAAGAATTTTACATAGTTGGTAGAGTTAGGTGAGAGATAAACAGCACAGATGTATTTAGTAATAGAATGACAGTGAAGTCTTAACCAGATGGTGGAAAATTCAGAAGAGTCAAGGTCGTGGGCACGAGAGCAAGTGATGTCGTTGCGCACGTAGGCGCAACATCCAGCTTTGGATTGAAATTTAGGATAGAGATAGTAGGAGGGAACAGAGTAGAGATTGCTGTCAGTAGCCTCAGAAACCTGTGTTTGAATTCACCGTCTTTCTCGCTGCTTGTTAAAGTCGTGAATCCAGCAAGATCTGCCGACATCCAGGTCATCTATTTTCAGAGACACAGTCTCACTTAAAAGCAATTTTCTTGAGAATTTTGACAATGACATTGCACCGAGTGGGCGTGACTAAAACCTAAACTATGACTGACTTCCTGCGCGATTTTCCCTCTCGCTTGCCTCTACCCGCTAGGCGTCCCGCTACCCTCTACCCTCCCAGCAAACCGCGTGCAGTGTGGCCGCACCCTAAACTTACGCTACTCAGATACATTCATTTCTTGTACCGTCTGACTCATTTTGCCTTAAAGATAAAAGGAGGAAAGAGAAAAAATATGAAAAAAGACAAACAGAAAAGAAGAGAAAAACTATGAAAAAGAGAGAAACAGGAAATATGAGGAAAAACTAAGGAAAGAAGAACCTAAAATCGACGAGAAAAAGAAAAAAGACGATAAAAAGCAAACAAACCAAAGAAAGATGAAAACGTTAATATAAATATCGCCCTCTGCCATAATATTCTAACTAAGCCAAGACACTTTTAAGTTAATCGCCTCCTAAGTCAGTGTTTGTGTGCCCTACTTCCTCTGGTATTGCCTCTGGCACTTTGTTATCAATGCACTCAGGAATATTACGGTTACTCCATCTCTTCTTCATCGTTTGCTGTCTCTATATACAAAAGTTTTAATGGCTGACCTGCATACCTTATTGTCAATGTACTGAGGGGTATTCCGCCTCCTCTTTTCATTGCTTTACAATCTTCAAGTACAGAAATTTAAAGGCTGAATGTTGTGCTTTATTACCCTTGCACTGAGGTATACAACACCTCCTGAATTTAATCGTCTTATACATTGTTTTCTTCCTCCGAACAAACACATTTTTGCTCCCTTACATCGAGTCGACGGCATTCTGTTATCTCTACATACCGAAGTCCGGTGGTTGGCTTGCGTGCTTTGTTATCAGTGTAATGAGGGATGTTATGCCTTTTTTTTTTTCATCGTCTTATTGTTCGTTTTCTTTCTCCGAACAGACACATTCTTGCTCCCTTACAACGGGTCGACTGCCATTATGTTATCTCTACATACCGAAGTCCAGTAATTATCAGTGTACTGAGGGATAACACGCTTTATTTTCATCGTCTTATTGTTCGTTTTCTTTCTCCGAATAAACACATTCTTGCTCACTCACAACGGGGTGGGGTGGGTGGGGGTGAAGATTGCTCCCTCTTGCACGAGGGAGCACGGGCCTTTGCCAAAGGCGGGCCGTAGCAGGGAGCCAACAGACCGACTCTATCGGCGATCGAAATCTAGCCGACCAAGTCGGTCTGTCGACGAGGACTGGCGTGTCTCTGCCTTACAACGGTCGACTTCAATTCCCTTGCAAGCGAATCTGAAACGCTTTGTCCGGCGACGTGACAGGACTGAACCATCAAATGATTTCATATAAACGGCACAAAGTCCATTCTCGCGCGGACGCGCAAGCAGCCTTCCTACGGTATAATGTTTTAACAGTGTGCAGGAGGACTTTTCGCTGTAGAGTCACGCTGCATGTTGGACGCCAGTATTTGAAGGCTCATGCACTGTCAAGTCTGAAGGCGTTTCGTTCCGTCGCGGAGGCACTGAAAGGAAGAATGTATAGATGGTGCGATGTAGGTGCATGTTCTTAAGCATTTCAGCGCCTAAGCACACATTTGACAAAGCTTTCGTAGGAGTTGTGGGCATTTCCCTGGGTGCTCTTATGACCCTGGTGGTTTGACCCTTCTTCTGTACCATGAACCTAAAACAACACTCATTAGAATCCGATTAATATCCCTTTTGGCCTTTGATAGTAGCTGATGTGACCTTGGTGGTAGTTTGTCCCTTCTGCACCTGGGACCTAAACTAACACTCACTAGAACCCGATTAGTCTCCTTTTTGGCCTTTGAAAATAGTTGATGTGAGAGGCGGAAGTGTTTGATAATCGTGAAAATTCTCTTAGCCCAGAAACCTAACACATCCTCCCTCTTCCCTCGCACAATGCCCCGAGTTCACGCACCAAAGGTTGAGTAAACATAAGAAAATGTTATAATGGTTGCGTGATATTTCTCAGCGACAAATTACGTAATTGTAAAAGTTGCCACATGTGAGACCGCGGCGTGGGAGTTTGTTACATTTATTTCTGGGCGTGAGTGAAATGTAAGGATGGATGAATGAATGAATGAATGAATGTGTGTGTGTGTGTGTGTGTGTGTGTGTGTGTGTGTGTGTGTGTGTGTGTGTGTGTGTGTGTGTTGAAAATTGGCCCATAACACAATCATAAAAGCACACACACACACACACACACACACACAGGTGTGACAGTCTGACAGGGCGGCGGTTCGAGCCCGCTCAGGCCGGATTCTTTCCGTTGATTAGGAGTGGTTACTGTCCCCCCTCGAGCAAGGGGGATGGGGTGTCTGGTGTGTGAGGTCCTGGCAGTACCCAGAGATCGACGATAAGGAGCACTTGCTCATGTCGGGAGGGTACCTGCTGGCGATTACGAGTCCAACTCGCGATCAGGCCGTGATGAACCACACACACACACACACACACACACACACACACACACACACACACACACACACACACACACACACACACTCACACACCTCTCCTGACCTTCACGGGGTCAGGGCGTGTCTATGGCGCTCTCCATAGCAGCCACAGGGTCGTCCTGTTGACCCTTTTCCTTTTCCTTCGCTCCCCATTCCCCGCACCTTCTCAGTCTTTCGAGGAGCTCATTACTCCAAAGAACTTTTTGTGAAATGTTGTAACAGTGAGTGCAGTGTGTTAGTGGTGCTGGAAGGATAGCGAGCTGTGTGTCGCCAACGCCTCGTCATCCACAGCGTCCCAGCCGACACACTCAAGATCCGAAGGATACCATCATCTAGGTCACCCAGCAGCAGGGAAGGTCAGTTCAGGTGGCAGGCGGTGTGGCAGCCTCGTCACTCAGCTTCGGAGCAAGATGTACAGCAACTATATCAACGCTGTGCACTTGTTCCACGACTACATCTGCCAGCCCAGGCAGCACCCACCACCTGTGTCTCGACCCAAGAGCTTAGCACCTCCCTACTAGCCTGGGTATACCTGGTGACCCACCCCCATAAATTGCCCACCTGCACCACCACCATCGTCTGTCACCTGAACCCACCGTCTGACCTGAGGATTAACATGTGCACCTTTCCCCCTCTCAGCACCACCACTGCACTCCCCCACCGCCCTCCTCCCCACCCCAAGCTCCGTCGCCCAACCCCCCACACATATCAGACTCCCATTCCCCGTCCCTCTTCTTTTTGTACTGGTTTCATTAGCGAAGAAAAATTGTATTTATAATATGTAAATTTTCAGCCTGACGGCTGCCGCAACCAAATAAACCCTTTATTATTATTATTATTATTACACACACACACACACACACACACACACACACACACACACACACACACACACACACACACACACACACACACACACCTCACACACACACAGACACAAACACGTTAACTTATTGCAGATACAGATAACTAGTTTACATTCATATAATAACTATATATCTACGTTTATTTTTTAGATTGTATGTAGATATAAAGACAGACCGATAGATACATAGCTAGATAGACAGATAGATAGATAGATAGATAGACAGACAGACAAGACGCAGGGTGGATGACGATGGGGGTAGGCGAAGGGGGCCGTCGTGGGGGGTGCAGGGCGGAGGCGCAAAGAGCCTTGTCCCAAATCTGTGTAGGGCGTCACCTCGCCGCCGTAAAGGTACGCTTAGGCCCGTAAAGTTTATGTTAATACAGCCTCCCTCCACGCAACCCCTCCTCCTCCTCCTCCTCCTCCTCTTCCTCTTCCTCTTTTCTTCTTCTTTCTCTTCCTCTTCTTTTTCTTCTTCCTCCTTCTACTACTACCACTATTACTTCTTTTTTTTCTCCCTTTTTTTATACTTCTTCTTCTTCTTCTTCTTCTTCTTCTTCTTCTTCTTCTTCTTCTTCTTCTTCTTCTTCTTCTTCTTCTTTTTCTTCTTCTTCCTCCTCCTCCTTCTCGATAAGTTCCCTCTCCTCCTCTTTCATCATATTTTCCCTCTTCTGCTTGTTTGTCCTTTTCATCAGATTCCTTTCTCTTCTCTATTTTCTTTCTTTTCTCTTCTTTTTATTTTTTATCCATCTGTTTCCTCTCCTCCTACCTCTCCTCCTCCTCCTCTTCCTCCTCCTCCTCCTCCTTCTCCCTTATCCTCACGCAACCCTTTCTTCCTCTCTTTCTTCCTTGTTCAACCACTCCCTCCTTATCACGTGGACCGTTTGACCTCTTCCTGCCTGTCCCTTCCTTTCATTTTCTCGCCCTCTACCAGTGTTCCCTCTTCCATGTCTTTCCTCTTCTATGCTAACTTTTTCTTTGATATTCTTTTCTTTCTATATCCTGCAATTTTTCGCTCTCTCAGTTCTTATTTTCTTCGTTTCTCCGTGGCCCATTAGTTTGACCTCTTTCTTCTGCCTCTTCACTTTCTTTCTTTTCCTCTACGGCTGTTTTCTTCTTCATTGCTTTCCTCTCCATTTTTTTTCCTTTCTATATCCTGCAATTTTTCTCACACTCAATTCCTCTCCTTTTTTTCTTTCCTTTATATATCCTGTAATTTTTCTCACACTCAATTCCTCTCCTTTTCCTCCGTGGACCGTGTGATCGGTTCCTCCTGCCTCACTCCTCCACCTTCTTCCCCGCCACGATTGTCCATTCTCTTAACTCTTCTCTGTTCATCAGCTACAGTCGTCTACTTTTCAAAAATTTTCCTTTCCATCTCCTGCAGTCCTACACATAATCAGTTAACTTCTATTCTTATGCTCTCCAGCCTTCCTTTGCCCCACACGTATAGTTATTTTTCATCCATACTCTTTTTCCATAAGCTGCAGATGTTTACTTTTTTCTAGAATTTTCCTTTTCTTTCCTGCAGTTTCACGTATACACAGTTCTTTTCTGTTCTCAAGCTCTCTAGCCTTCCCAAGCATTCACTATGGTTTGTTTTCATTTATCCAATAGGTTTTTTTTCTCATGCTTTTCAGTCATCCTAAGTACCACAGTAATTTTTTTTTCATTCATCCCACATTTCTTCTCCATTCTCATTTTTTCCAGACTTCCCAAGCACCAAACGACTAGTCCTTTTATATTCATCCAACAGTTCATCTCTATTCTCATGCTTTCCTGCCTTTCTATGCCTCACATTTTTTTCACTTATCGTACAGTTATCATCTATTGTTATGCCTTTCACCTTGCCTATGCCCCACACATTGTCATTTATTCCATTTATCCATCAGATCTTCTCTATTCTCATGCGCTGTAACCTTCCTAAGCACTACACGTCTGGGGTCACATTCTGAAACCTTTCGTCACCCAAGCACACACATTTGGCAAGGCTTTTGTGGGAGTTGTGGCAATTTCCAGGGGTAGTTTTATGACCCTGGTGGTAGTCTGACCCTTCTTCTGCGCCGTGAACCTAAAGAAGCGCTCACTATAACCCGACTGACCTTCTTTTTGGCCTTTGGAAATAGTCGGTGTGACGGGTGGAAGCGTCTGACAATAATAACTCTAGCATTTTTCTATCAATTTAAGTGCACGGTAGTGAGCGCACGGTTCTGCTCCTCGTGCCTGCCTCATCTCCCCTCCGGCAGCGGCTCCACCACTTCACCATCCTCCACTGAAACGCCTCTTTTCCAGCCTCTCCTCCACCGGCTTTCATTCCCTGCACCTTCTGCCTCTCCACGGGCATTCCACGCAGCCCTCTCTTCCCATTCCTTTCCTCGCTATTCCCCTCTCCTCTGTGCCCTCTACTCTCTCTCTCCCCTTCGTCTTCTTCTTCTTATTATTATTTTTTTCTTCTTCTTTTTCTTCTTCTTCTTCTTTTTCTTCTTCTTCTTCTTCCTCTTCTTCTTCTTCTTCTTCTTCTTCTTCTTCTCCTTCTTCTTCTTCTCTGTGGTCCCTATTTTTTTTCTCTCTCCTCTCTCTTTTCCCCTCTTTCCATTTCTCTACTTCCCTCTCCTCTATATACTCCATATTCTCTCTCTCTCTCTCTCTCTCTCTCTCTCTCTCTCTCTCTCTCTCTCTCTCTCTCTCTCTCTCTCTCTCTCTCTCTCTCTCTCTCTCTCTCTCTCTCTCTCTCTCTCTCTCTCTCTCTCTCTCTCTCTCTCTCTCTCTCTCTCTCTCTCTCTCTCTCTCTCTCTCTCTCTCCTCTGTGTTCCCTATTCTCTCTCCCCTCTCTCCCTCTCTACTTCCCTCTCCTCTGTGCTCCCTAATCTCTCCCTTCTTCCCCTCTTTTCCTTCCTTTCCTCCCACATAATCCTTTCCTTCCTGGCTAATCCTCTACGCAATTCCCTTCTCCGTCCTTCGATCCCCCTCAGGTCAGCGACACCACCACTACATGACGTGACGTTCTCTTGTCTTATACCTGACGGCCGTTCGTGTCACGGTTCCTTCCCCGCGTCATTACGGCAGAGGTTCATAATTTTGGGGAATGTTCTTACGTCAGTCTTCACTCCAGATAACTTTTGTCGGCTGTCTTGGTTTCTTTTTCTTTTTCTTTTCTGGTTTCTTTTTCTGGGTTATCTCTCGCCTCTCTCTCTCTCTCTCTCTCTCTCTCTCTCTCTCTCTCTCTCTCTCTCTCTCTCTCTCTCTCTCTCTCTCTCTCTCTCTCTCTCTCTCTCTCTCTCTCTCTCTCTCTCTCTCTCTCTCTCTCTCTCTCTCTCTCTCTCTCTCTCTCTCT
>NW_026111543.1:466433-491433 GCF_024679095.1 Eriocheir sinensis | reverse complement strand
TTTCTTTGGTTATTTCTCTCCTCCTCCTCTTTATCTATGCCTCCCTTCTTCCCTCTCTTTCTCCACTCTGCTTACTATTTCTCATTATCTTTTCCTCACTTACAATTTCTTTCTTACCTTTCTACACCTCCCTTCTTTCCCTTCCTTGTTTTTCTGTCTCCTTAGTGCCTTGTGTCCTTCATGTCTCCCTCTTCATCACAACTCATCTCTCTTTCTTCTTCACCGTCCCTATCATTATCTTCTCTCATTTGGTATTGGTTTTCTCAGACGCTTCCGCCTTTCCCTCATGTCAACTCTTTCCAGTGGCCGTAAAGGAGATTAATCGGGTTCTTATGAGTGTTCCTTCATGGTCATGGTTACAGAAACTTTGTTAGACTATCACCAGGCTCATAAAACTACCCCTGGAAATACTAAAAACAACCCCTATGGAAACCTTGTCAAATGTATGTGTGTGTACTTGGGCGCCACAATGCTTAAGAATATGACCCGTAGTATACCAGACACCTCTCCTTGTACGCGAGGTTGAATTACGAGTTTTAAGAGCGAAATATGAGTAGATCCAAGTGTTTATCTTTTGCTTTACACGTTTTCTTACATTAATGCGGAATAATATTGGATTACCACGTGTTGTTATGGGATTTTTACTGTTTCCTTCCGCGAGAATCACCTTACTCAGCCTCGCGTGGAAAGAAGGTCCCTGAATGTGTGCGTACCGGGTTGTGTGTGTTGGGTCGTTATTTTTGTACGCTAGATTCAGGTTTTGTGAGACAGTATATTTTAGGTGTCTCTGTATAATAGTATAATAACATAATAATGTACAATAGCAGGTAAATTGTTTTTTGTGTGGAGAGAGAGAGAGAGAGAGAGAGAGAGAGAGAGAGAGAGAGAGAGAGAGAGAGAGAGAGAGAGAGAGAGAGAGAGAGAGTAAAGATAGACAGATAGAGACCAAAGATGGATAGACAGAAAGAGAAAGCAGAGATAGATAGATAGAAAGAGAGGCACTTCAGGCCATTCAGAACACACACACACACACACACACACACACACACACACACACACACACACACACTTGGACTGGCTGAGTGGTTAGCGTGACGGCCCCGCGTTCAGGAGCTCCAGGAGGGACGCGGGTTCGAATCCTGGCCGCCGCACAGCTGAGGTTTTTCAGTCACCGCCGAGTGGCCTAAGACTACCCACATGCTGGCCTGAAGACCACCCATCAACCCGGGCTCTAGATAACCTCTCCAAAGAGAGGCTCAAAAATGAGTTCCGGGGGGCAACATGAGCCAACACAAGATGGCGCCACTATAAACACTCGCCTGCGCCAAAATGGGCTGGGCAAACCATCAGGCCCCACTGGGAACAAGCCTACCGGCGCAATAGGCTGCGACGTAAAAAAAAAAAAAACATACATACAGAGAGAGAGAGAGAGAGAGAGGAGGTTACTTGAGAGCACGACGTCGTATCGTGATCGGCGCATGGCGAAAAGTCTATACATCTGAAACAGACCTCGGGCGTGCATCATCGCCACAAACCGACAGGGGCAGCGCCCCCTGTGGCGGGTAGTCCCGTGTGTTTCTCAGCCGCCGCGGGACACACCCCAGTCTGCGTCAGGACGCGTCTCGCCACCTTTCCGCTCCGCGCCCAAAGTTAAGTATTTCAGTGCACAATGAAAACCCTTGGCATGCTGAAAGTTCTCGAGGTGCTGTGCCTGGCGCTGTGCACCTTGCTGTGCCTGCCAGACACGTGGACCCTCCTGTTGCACTCCTGGAGGCTGCAGCAGACAGCGCGGGAGTGGCGGGCCGCCGGCCCCCACACCACCCTCGTGGGCCGCCTGCGGGAGCGTCTGGCCGCCGCCGGCTGGCTGGCCCCCCCGCGGGACCCCCTCCGTGAGTGCGGCGTCCCACTAGGCGGAGGCTGGACGGAGATGCTGCAGCGGCTGTACGGCGCTGACAGCTATCTGTCCTGCCTGGAGAGGGAGGTGGAGCAGGCGCAGCAGGAGCACCTGGCCTTCCGGGCAAACCTCCTGCTGGCAGCGGCCTGCGCCGCCTCCGTCATCGTGCTGGCCGCCCTTCTGGCTGTGTGCGGCTGCCTGCTGCTGAGACTCGCCCGGCGCCCCCAGCAGCAGCAGCAGCAGCAGCCCGCTGAGGCCGCCAGGGAAATCGTGCCCCCTGGTGAGGCGCCAGGCGGTGAGGTTCAGCCCGGGACAGACAGGCCCAAAGGCTGCCCAGGAAAGCCGGCCCGGCCCTCGGTTGTCAGTGTCCTCAGCAAGAGGCGCTACAAGCGGCGGGTCGCTGGGCGCCCTAAGGCTGCCTCGTCTGGTCCCGTAATTGAGGCGAACCACGTCCTACCCTGCCCCGTGGCCGCCGGGGCCCAGGCGAGCCACGACGTGGCCTCCCTGGTGGGCAACATGACCAAGGAGTGCCACGACATGGCCTCCCCAGTGGCCGACGTCGCCTCCACAGTGGCCGACATGGCCCGGGAGTGCCACGACATGGCCTCCCCTGTGGCCGACGTGGCCTCCACAGTGGCCGACATGGCCCGGGAGTGCCACGACATGGCCTCCCCTGTGGCTGACGTGGCCTCCACAGTGGCCGACATGGCCCGGGAGTGCCACGACATGGCCTCCCCTGTGACCGACGTGGCCTCCACAGTGGCCGACATGGCCCGGGAGTACCATGACATGGCCCCTCCTGTGGCCGACATGGCCCTGGGGTGCCAACCCCCGCCAGTCAGCAGCACGGGAGACGCTGCCCGTGACCCTGCTGCCCAGGCCACTGGGCGAGGCCAGGAGGAGGCCACGCCTGGCCCATTGGTAACGGACGAGCCGTCGCAGGTCACAGGACCATCGTTGGTCCAGGCCGCTCAGTTCCAGGAGCTCCCAGGGCTTGGCACCCCTCCTCACGAGGCAGGAGGCCTTGGTCCATCTTCCCAGGACCAGGGTAGGGAGACTCCTGCCTCAGAGGAGTCCTGCAAGCCCCCGCCCGTGCAGGAGGCGGACGAGTCTTCCTCAGTGGTGCGCCGCTGCCTGTACGTGCCCCCGAGGTTCCGGCTGCGCCTTGAGGGACCTAACGGGAGCTTCCTGGAGCACCTGGGGCGCCAGTACGGTGTTCTTGTCTTCACGAACCCCGTCAAGAAGAAAATGCAGATCAGGGGCGCCAGGCAGGGCGTCCTTGACTGTTACGAGGTCGTGAGGGCGCTGCTGGCGGAGTGGCAGGCACAGGACACCGCCTAGTCGTGAGGCGGAGGTGACCTATGACTGTCGCCGCGCAGGTCACAGCCGGTGCCAAACAGCGCCAGGATTGAAGCGTGTGTGCGTGTTAGCGCAACACGCGAAGGAGTGACTGATTTAGTAACATACCGAGGAAAACAGCGAGGGAGGACAATAGCAGTGTGCGACGGTTTGCTTTACGGACACTGGAATCGATATTTGGAAAAGAAGGAAAGGATTTAAGTTTAAGGAACAAGAAAAGGATTTTAGTTTAAGGAACAAGAAAAGGATTCAAGTTTTAGGAACAAAGAAAGGAATTAAGGTTTAGGAACAAAAAAGGAATAAAAAATGCAAAAAACGAAAAGGAACAAAAAAATATAAAAAACGAAAAAGGAACAAAAAATACAAAAACAAAAAAAGGAACAAAAAAATACAAAAAACGCAAAAGGAACAAAAAATACAAAAACAAAAAAAGGAACAAAAAAATACAAAAAGGAAAAAGGAAAAAAAATACAAAAATGAAAAAGGAACAAAAAAATACAAACAAAAAAGGAACAAAAAAAATCAGAGGAATTAAGGTTTAGGAAGAAAAGGAATCAAATTTAGAGACAAAAAAAGGATTTAAGTTAAAGGAACACAAAAAGGAATCAAATTCTAGGGACAAAAAAAGATTTAAGTTAAAGAAACACAAAAAGGAACCAAATTTTAGGAACGAATAAAAGATTTAAGTTAAAGGAACACAAAAAGGAACCAAATTTTAGGAACAAATGAAGGATTTAAGTTAAAGGAACACAAAAAGGAATTAAATTTTAGGAACATATGAAGAATTTAAGTTAAAGGAACACAAAAAGGAATTAAATTTTAGGAACAAATGAAGAATTTAAGTTAAAGGAACACAAAAAGAAATCAAATTTTTGGAACAAATGAAGAATTTAAGTTAAAGGAACACAAAAAGGAATTAAATTTTAGGAACATATGAAGAATTTAAGTTAAAGGAACACAAAAAGGAATTAAATTTTAGGAACAAATGAAGAATTTAAGTTAAAGGAACACAAAAAGGAATTAAATTTTAGGAACAAATGAAGAATTTAAGTTAAAGGAACACAAAAAGGAATTAAATTTTAGGAACAAATGATGGATTTAAGTTTAAGGAACACAAAAGGAATCAAATTTTAGGAACAAATGAATTCTTAAATTTAAGGATCACAAAAAGAAATCAAATTTTAGGGACAAATGAATTTTTGAATTTAAGGAACACAAAAAGGAATCAAATTTTAGGGACAAATGAATTTTTAAATTTAAGGAACACAAAAGGAATCAAATTTTAGGGACAAATAAATTTTTAAGTTTAAGGAACACAAAAAGGAATCAAATTTTAGGGACAAATAAATTTTTAAATTTAAGGAACACAAAAAGGAATCAAATTTTAGGGACAAATAAATTTTTAAGTTTAAGGAACACAAAAACGAATCAAATTTTAGGAACAAATGAAGGATAAGTTTAGCCAGGTAGCCGCGACGGGCCAAATTTGTGCCATGATTTAACCCCCCAAAATAGATGATACATAAACTGATCACAAATGCTTTGATATATATTATGAAATGGTTTGTGGGAGTGATGATTTTTTCTAATTTTTCTCGCTTAGAGGGACCATTAAGAACCATGATCCCCGCTGCTACCGGGTTAGGGAACAAACAAAAAAAAACTTTAGGAACGAATAAAGGATTTAAGTTTAAGGAACACAAAAAGGAATCAAATTTTAGGGACAAATATTTTTTTAAGTTTAAGTAACACAAAAAAGAATCAATTTTAGGAACAAAGAAGGAATTTAAGTTTTAGGAACAAAAAAAGGTATTATTCTAGATTAGGGCCCAACTCACAGCCACGAACGCCTTGGTGCTCCATGAAGGGTTCAGTGTCCATACAACACATTGCCGTATTGCTTTGCCGCCGTAAATCATTTGTTCTTGTGATATGGTTTTTTTTTTCGTAAATATTTACGTCAGTCGCCACCGCCATGGTAGTGTGAGAGGGAAGGAAGGAAGGAATATGTTGTACTTCTCTAATTTACCGGCGCATAATACATGTGGGGGGGTCCAGGGGGGAGCAGCCCCCCTTGGTTAGAAGGGGGTCGAGGGGGGCGAAGCCCCCCCGTTAGAGGTTAGGTTATGTAAAGTTCGGTTTGAGTAGTTTAAATATGCTCCCCCACCCAAATACTCCGATTTCCCACGGGTCCCCAAGATCGTTAGGGGAAATGGATTAGGCCTTTTTCTTTGCTTTTAAGTACTTGCGCCTTCATATTATGATTTAGGGACATGTGTTTCGTCCCTTAACTATAATATGGAGGCATATTATCGTATTTTGGAGGCGCGCAGCGCCAGGAAGGATCCTGGCGCCAGGACAAAAACATGGCGGCGGCGGCGGCCAAAGCTGCGAGAAATAACTCCTCGCTGAAATAAGTCGCTCTGCTGTCCACCACGTATGAGCGCTGGGGGAATACACAGCAGGGAAACATTAATTTGCCTGATTGTGTTTTGTTTGTCCACTTGTAATCTTTGTGAGCGGTGCGGTGCGGTGAGTGATATATATATATATATATATATATATATATATATATATATATATATATATATATATATATATATATATATATATATATATATATATATATATATATATAAATATAAAGCAGTGCACGTTGAACCTCTCACAGTAACTCCCAGTAACTCCCAGTAGTCTTCTGGAAAAGGCCCAGCTCAGGCCTGTGTATCCAGCTCTGGACTTTGAACTGAGTAAGTGGTGGTGGTGGTGGTGTCAATTTGAATAATATTATTATATTGAATTTTGGCTCTATAGTATGTAATAACTCTCTGCGAGTTATTTTGCGGCTGCGGCGGCTGGTGTTCAACAGGCTTTGAAAAGTCTTTTTTTTCATTGATTTAATGATTTGCGACAGAAACAGTCAGCAGAATATTTCACAGCACACCGAAAACTACCAGAAAAAAAGATAGTTTCGTCCACCAGTGTCTTGTGGGGCCTAATCTAGAAATTTACCCCCCCCCAAAAAAGATTAAAGTTTTAGGAACAAAAAAGGAATCAATTATATGGGAACAGTGAAAGGATTCAAGTTTTTAGTAACAAAAACCTAAGTTTAAGGAAAAAAAATGAATCAACTTTTAGGAACAAAAAAAGGATCTAGGTTTTTGCGACGGTTTATTTTTCGGACAAAGGAATCAACATTTATGAACAAGGAAAGGACAAGTTTTTGCGTTGCGTTACTTTCATCGGCGGAGGAATCTTCTCTCCGGAACCCGTGAAAGGACTTGAGTGTGACGCGAGTGTGATCGACGCTGTGTTGTTTTTATCGCCCGAGGAAGTGAACAACATTTCCTTCACCGTCCTCCCGGTTGTTTGTCAGTTTGTCTTAAAAAACTCATAAATAGATTCACACCCAGAATTATTACAGGCTGTCCAAACGAAGTCTTCTTCTTAGCCTGGGCGCCGTTTGTCAGGCCTCTTCTGCCTGGCTGGACTCCTCTCCGGCTCCCTGTCCCCCACACGTGCCCTCGTGCCGCGTGTTGCTGTGTTATTTGTCTCACCCGCTGGCCGATGAATGGTGCCTGTAAACCTTTCCCGGATGTTACTGCTTTGTCAGGTGTACATAAGTGGGAATTGTTTTTTCTTTAGTTTTATTTGTTGTTGTTGTTGTTGTTGTTGTTGTTGTTGTTGTTGTTGTTGTTGTTGTTGTTGAGATAAACAGAAAGAGGAATGAAAAGTGATGAAAAGTAGTGTGTGTGTCTTTTCCGGAACAGCCAACTCTTATACGTTTTGTTAGGTGTGCCCAGGTGAGACAATGTTTTTCTTCCTTTTTGCTTGAAGGTGAAAGTAAACAGAGGAATGAAAAAGTGTGTAATCTATTTCCGAAGGACGCAACTCATGTGCTTTGTTTGGTGTGTAGGTGAGAGATGGTGTTTCTTTTTTGTGTCTTTCTCTTATTGTTTTGTTAAGGAGGTGAAAATAAACAGTAAATAGTTATACCATTGTGTGACTAACTTACCCTCGCTACACCTGGCTCCTGCTGCAGCTCGGCGGTATTGGTTTAGTCCGCGCTGAACAGAAAAAAAGAGAGGAGGCGTAGTAATGTACTTTGGCGCGGAGAATGTTTGCTGTCCTGATTATTGTGTGTGAGGTTTGTTCAAGGTTGCAAGGTTACGAAGATTTGTTGCAGTTAGCGCATGTATTGAAATTGTGGATGCTTTTTTTTTTTATCGAGTAAGCATAAATATTAATGTTTGCTAAATTCTTCATTCTTTAAGATGTACGAGATTTCTATTTATGGTTTGGTATCACTTTTTTCATCGAGGAGGCAGAAATATTAGTGTTTCCTATACCTATTTTTCACTCTTCGAGCTATACAAGATTTCTGTTTATGTTTGGGTATCGCTTTATTTATCAAGTGAGCAGAAATAATAATGTTTACTAAATACTTTACACTGAGATGTACAAGATTTATATTTATGTTTTGGTATCTCTATTTTTGTCTTTATCGAGGAAACAGAAATATAAATGTTTCATAAGAACATAAGAACATAAGAACGTAAGGAGTCTACTATATACCTATATACACCTATACAAGACAGCTCCTGTGAGCCTAACCCCACCTAACCTCACTATCCATAAATTTAACCAACCTTTTCTTGAATGTATCTATTGTATTGGCATCCACAACACGACTGCCAAGCCTGTTACACTCATCCACCACTCTATTAGACATTCAAGAGTCATATTTATGCTTTAGTTTCGCTTTTCTTTTATCAAACAAGCACGAGTATTAGTGTTTTCCGAGTTATTATTTCACTTTACGAGATACACAAGACTTCTATGTATACTTTGCTCGCACTTTAGCTTATCAAGCGGGAATGAATATAAATGTTTCCGAGATACTTCACTATATGAGTAAACACGACTTCCATTTATGCTTTGATGTCGATTATATTTGTTTCCGAGATATCTGAGTCTATGAGATATACAAGACCTCTACAAGACTTCTTTATCAAGCAAGAACGAATATTTATGTCTCGGAGTTGTTGCTTCCCTTCATGAGTTATACAAGACCTACGCTTCTACCTTACTTAAACTTTCTATTACTTATACATCTAACTCGCTTGTTTGGTATTCCCTCTATGAGTTATACAAGACTTACGCTGCTGCCTGACTTCTACTTTCTATTACTATACATCTAACTTGCTTATATGGTAAGGTTAACATGAGCTGGGGAACGATAAAGGCGTGATATAGGTGAACAAAGAAATATGGTAGAGGAGGCACTACAGGGTTACATAAGAACATAAGAACGTAAGGAGTCTGGAATAGGCAGTCACTTTAGGGCTCCATTGATCCTTGCTGAGTTAGGTAATGAACAGACATGACTCACGTGAACACAACTGATTCAGAGGGAAGAGGAAACACTATAGGGGTCCTTTATTCATCTATGTAACCTGGATTAAACAAAAGAGACTCAGATGGAGGAGGAAGCACTCACTATAGGGGTCCATTTAACCCTGCTGAGTTACGTAATCTAAAAGACATGATTCACGCCAACACTCTAGGACCCCATTAATCCTTGCTGTAGCCTGGATTAACAACGCCGCCCACTAATGCCCTGCAATATGTTTCCTACGAGGCTGTGTGTGTGTTTGTGTGTGTGTGGGGGGGGGGCTGCGGGACACCAAAGGAGAGTATAAAATAAGGTCTAACAAAACACACTCCAGTCACGTTATTTATAGTTTCAAGGAAGGCGATTATAATGAGTTTTTGGCCTTTATTTCAACCTGATATGATTCTTCTGCTTGTGTCTCGGGGTGAGGGAAGACCAAGGGAAGGTATATTGAAAGGTCTAAGAAAACATAATCCAGCCACGTTATTAATAGTTTCAAGCAGACGAATATAAAGAGGTAACGTTAACGTTATGACTCCTACACAACAACTATACGTAAAAGAAAGGCAGCCACACACAGTCACCGGGTACGAAAAAAAGCTATGAACTAACTTTTTGGCGGGAAACAAAGGGGGGGGGGGGGGAGCGTGAGGGAGAATCCTTACCCGACCTTCTTTCTTTCTTCCTCCTCCGTGTGGCCGAGACTTTTTCCATTACATTTGAATTTCCATTTCCCATATTCTCTTCTTTTCTTCTGGAACTAGTTAAGGAGCACTCGATATTTTTGCATTGAAAGCTGTTGGGATAGTTTTAATTTAATCTATCTATCTGTGTGTGTCTATCAGTGTATCAAGCAGTCTATCTATATGTGTGTTTGTTTGGTATTTTTGCATTGAAAGCTGTTGAAATAGTCTAATTTAATCTATCTATCTATCTCTGTGTGTCTATCAGTATATCAGTCTATTTATATGTGTGTGTTTTTTATTTTTTTATCTGTTTCCAAAGGCCACAAAGGAGATTAGTCAGGTTCTCATGAGTGTTTTCACGTTCGGCCTTGTCAGACTATCACAAGGCTCATAAAACTACCCATGGAAAGACAACAACAGCCTCTTGGAAAGCCTTACCAACTTTTGGGAAATGTATAAATCCAGAAATGTTTTGGAGTATGGACGCACAAAAATAATTCTCTTCTTCTTGCCTCCAGCTCCCAAAAATAGTGTGGCTGGATTTTGTTTTGCAAGACCTTATATTTTTCGTTCCCTTGGTCTTCCATCACCTCGAGACAGAAGGGGAAGAATCATATCAGGTCGGAATAATTGCCAAAAAACTCATTATATTCGTCTTGCTTCAAATTATAAATAACGTGGCTGGATTATGCTTTGCTAGACCTTATTATATTCCTTACCTTGGCCTTCCCTCACCTCGAGACAGAAGCAGAACAATCATATAAAGTTGGAATAAGGGCCAAAAACTCATTATCTTTCTGCAAACTATAAACAACGTGGGTGGATTTTGCTTTCCCGACCTTGTATAATACCTTCCCGTGGTCTTCCCTCACCTCGAGGCAGAAGGAGAGAAATAGTATCAGGTTGGACTAAGGGCCAAAAATACATTATATTCCCTTTTCTTTAAACTAGAATATCGTGGCTGGATTATGTTTTCTAAGAGCTTTTAACATACCTTCCTTGGTCTTCCCTCACCTCGAGACACAAGCAGAATAATCATATCAGGTTGAAAATTGGCCTAAAAACTCATTATCTTCGCCTTGCTGCTAAATATAAATGACTTACTTGGAGTTTGTTGTACTAGACCTTAATATATACCTTCCCTTGGTCATCCCTCACCTCGAGACACAAGCAGAATAATCATATCAGGTTGAAAATTGGCCTAAAAACTCATTATCTTCGCCTTGCTACTAAATATAAATGACTTACTTGGAGTTTGTTGTACTAGACCTTATTATATACCTTCCCTTGGTCTTCCCTCACCTCGAGACACAAGCAGAAGCATCATATCAGGTTGTGCCCAAAACTCAGTATATTCGTCTTGCTGCAAACTATAAATAACGTGGCTGGATTTTGCTTTCCCAGACCTTGTGTAATACCTTCCCTTGGTCTTCCCTCACCTCGAGACAGAAAGAGGAAAGTGTATCAGGTTGGAATATTGGCCTTAAAAACTTACTCTTTTTCGCTTTGCTTCCAAATACAAATAACGTAGGTGGATTTTGTCTTGCTAGATCTTATATTATACCTCCCCTTGGTCTTCCCTCACCTCGGGACAGAGGGTAAAAAATCGTACCATCTCGAAATATTGGCCTTAAACTCTTTCTTTTTGTCTTGTTCCCTACTACGAATAACGTTGCTGGATTTTGTTTTGCTAGACCTTATTTTATTCCTTCCCTTGGTCTTCCTTCACCTCGAGACAGAAAGAGGAAAATCGTATCGGTTTGGAATATTGTCCTAAAACCTTTTTCTCTTCGTCTTGTTTCCAAATACAAATAACGTGGCTGGATTTTGCTTTCCCAGACCTTATATAATACCTTCTCTTGGTCTTCCCTCACCTCGAGACAGAAAGAGGAAAGTCGTATCGGGTTGGAATTTTGTCCTAAAAACTTATTCTCTTCGTCTTGTTTCCAAATACAAATAACGTGGCTGGATTATGTTTTCTTGGACCTTGTATAATACCTTCCCTTGATCTTCCCTCACCTCGGGACAGAGGGTGAAAAATCGTACCATCTCGAAATATGGGCCTGAAACTGTTTCTTTTTGTCTTGTTCCCTACTACAAATAACGTTGCTGGATTTTGTTTTGCTAGACCTTATTTTATACCTTCCCTTTGTCTTTCCCTCACCTAGAGACACAAGCGTAGAAGTCGGGTTGGAATATTGGCCTAAAACTCATTATATTCGTCTTGCTTTAAACTACAAATAACGTGGCTAGATTTTCTTCTTCCCCAGACCTTATATTAAACCTTCCCTTAGTCTTCCTTCACCTCGAGGCAGAAGGAGAAGAATCAAATCAGGCTAGAATAAGGACCCTAAAAACTCATTAACTTCGCCTTGCTACTTTAAATGACTTCTCTGGAGTTTGTTTTGGTAGACCTTATAGTATGCCTCCCCTTGGTCTTCCCTCACCTCGAGACACAAGCAGAAGAATCATATCAGGTTGGAATACTGGCCAAAAAACTTATCCTTTTTCGCTTTGCTTCCAACTAGATGAATAACGTGGCTGGATTATGTTTTCTTGGACCTTTCAATATACCTTCCCTTGGTCTTCCCTCACCTCGAGACACAAGCAGAAGAATCATATCAGGTTGGAATACTGGACTAATAACATATTCTTTTTCGCTTTGCTTCCAACTAGATAAATGACGTGGCTGGATTATGTTTTCTTAGTCTTTTCAATATACTTTCCCTTGGTCTTCCCTCACCTCGAGACAGTTTCAGAGGGTCGGAATATGGACCAAAAACTCGTTATCTTCTTTCTCCCAAATACAAATAACGTGGCTGGATTTTGTTTTCCAGGACCTTTTATCACACCTTCCCTTGGTCTTCCCTCACCTCGAAGCGCAGGAGTCGCATCAGGCTGGGAGGCAAAGAGAAAGTTAACGTATATGTATGGCGCCGCGCCGCACCTCCGGAAAGAAAGAATTTGGTTTGCTGATCTTGCAGGCTAAATTTGTGGCTTGTGTTTCCCTTACATACACGCACACACAAAAAAAATAAAGTAGAAATAAAATACTGTCCCATCTTTCTCTTCCTTTGTTTTGTTTGTTTCTTCTTTTTCCTCTTTTAAGTGAGTCAGTTTTTGCGGTGGCGATGCTTTGTATATAAATTCGTATGTTTATATTTCTAGTTTTTCTTCCTCTTCTTCTCCCCCCTTTTCTTTGCCTTCTCTTTTTTTTTCATTCACCAGTTACTTCTCTTTCCCTTCTGCCCCTCTTCATTTGTTTGTTCACTCAATCCCGTTATTCTTTTGTTCTTTGTTTTCCTTCCTTTCCTGTTTTTAGTTATTCACTTTTTCTGGTTTTGAGTTTTTTTAGGTAAATTCCTATGTTTTTTTCTTCTAATTTTTCCTTCTCTTTTCCTCTTCTTCACCGTCTTTTTCTTTCTACAGTTTCTTTCCCTTCTTTCTTTCTTTCTTTCTTCATTCATCACTTTTCTTCCCCTTTTCTCTTTCTTCATCCTTTACTTATATGTTCATTCATTCCTTCATTCATTCTTATATGGACTATGTGAGGTCTGATTTCGCTTTTTATAGTTTATTGGTTGATGCGTATTTTTTTTCTTCCTCTTTCCTTCCTTTCTTCCTTCCTCATTCTTTCATTCATTCATGTATAGATTGAGAGAAGTCTGATTTTGGTTTTATACTTCATAGATACATACGGACCTACATAATGTTTTTCTTTCTTTCTTTCTTTTTCCTTCCTTAATTTTTCCATCCTCATTCCTTCCTTCCTTCTTTCCTTCCTTCCTTCATATATTGACTAATAGTTCTAAGTTCGCTTTTTACAGTTTATAAGTAAATGCGTACATATCTTTTTTTTTTTCTGTCTGCCTTTCTTTCTTCATTCCCTTCTCCCTCGTTCATCCATGGAGTAATATAAGTTTGTTTTCCCTCCGTAATCCACCACGACCATCCACTCCTTACATAAGAACGCCTTCATACAGCATCATCCTGGCACGCCCTGGCAGTTTATATTGAAATGCTTACATCTTTTCATTCCTTCTCTCTCTTTCTCTACATTCACTACTCATACATCCATAGAGTAAGAGAGTTCTGATTCCCCTTGCTTCCTTCCTTCCTTCCTTCCTTCTTCCTTCTTTCCTTCCTTCCTCTCTTCATTCATTCATTGAGTAAAAGAGTTCTGATTCCCCTTGCTTCCTTCCTTCCTTCCTTCTTCCTCCTTCTTTCCATCCTTCCTCTCTTCATTCATTCATTGAGTAAAAGAGTTCTGATTCCCCTTGCTTCCTTCCTTCCTTCTTCCTTCTTTCCTTCCTTCCTCTCTTCATTCATTCATTGAGTAAAAGAGTTCTGATTCCCCTTGCTCCCTTCCTTCCTTCCTTCTTCCTTCTTTCTTTCCTTCCTTCCTCTCTTCATTCATTCATTGAGTAAAAGAGTTCTGATTCCCCTTGCTCCCTTCCTTCCTTCCTTCTTCCTTCTTTCTTTCCTTCCTTCCTCTCTTCATTCATTCATTGAGTAAAAGAGTTCTGATTACCCTAGCTACCTTCCTTCCTTCTTCCTACTTCTTTCCATCCTTCCTCTCTTCATTCATTCATTGAGTAAAAGAGTTCTGATTCCCCTTGCTTCCTTCCTTCCTTCTTCCTCCTTCTTTCCTTCCTTCCTCTCTTCATTCATTCATTGAGTAAAATAGTTATGATTCCCCTTGCTCCCTTCCTTCCTTCCT
Source organism: Eriocheir sinensis (assembly GCF_024679095.1). Taxonomy (NCBI): domain Eukaryota; kingdom Metazoa; phylum Arthropoda; class Malacostraca; order Decapoda; family Varunidae; genus Eriocheir; species Eriocheir sinensis. The sequence goes on along the minus strand of NW_026111543.1, from coordinate 477,379 downwards.
TCTTCCTTCTTTCCTTCCTTCCTCTCTTCATTCATTCATTGAGTAAAAGAGTTCTGATTCCCCTTGCTTCCTTCCTTCCTTCTTCCTTCTTTCCTTCCTTCCTCTCTTCATTCATTCATTGAGTAAAAGAGTTCTGATTCCCCTTGCTCTCTTCCCTCATTCCTTCTTCCTTCTTGCCTTCCTTCCTTCCTCTCTTCATTCATTCATTGAGTAAAAGAGTTCTGATTCCCCTTCCTTCCTTCCTTCTTCCTTCTTTCCTTCCTTCCTCTCTTCATTCATTCATAGAGTAAGAGAGTTCTAATTTCCCTCCTTAATCCATCATGACCATCCACTCCCTATACATAACGACGCCTATATCCATCGCCATCCCAGCACCACACACCGGCACAGCCTTCCAATTAAAGCATCACCAGTCTCCCTCTCTCGCTGGGCCGCCGTGATTTGCCTTCCCTCGTCCGCCCCTCAGCCGCCTCTCATTTGCATGCCCGGCTAACGCTTTGTCGCTGTGTACGGTCCCCTTATCGGTGCTGGCTGGGCGAGGATGGGACGGGACTAGGCTGCGGAAGGGCCATTGATACCACACACACACACACACACACACACACACACACACACACACACACACACACGAGGACCCTTTGCCGCTAGTGTTCATCTGCTGCCATTACGAGTGTGTGCTGTGTGGACTTAGAGGACCTGCGTTGCTGTGTGATAACGTGGTGTCTGGATTGGAGGATGTTTGTATTGGTTTATTCTATATATAATGCTTATGGTACGGGAGGCAGATGGGGAGCTGAACTGAGGCGCACACCAAGATGAGTCTCACCTTCTGCCACGTTAAAAAGGCAGGTAGAGGGAGACGTGGAGTGATGGTGATTAGTTTGGCTACGATAGTGTTTTGATCCGTTCCTCCTTTTTTTTTTTTTTTTACAACAAAGGAGACAGCTCAAGGGCACAAAAAAAGGAAACAATAATAATAAAAAAGCCCGCTACTCGCTGCTCCAACAAAAAAGAATCAACGTTGCACGCACCCAAAATAATCCGTCGTGTAAGGGCATACTCGTGCGTGATAGATGGAGGGAGATGCAAAGTGGTGAGGTTAGGTTAGGTTACAGTGGTGACTTGATGCGCTCCTTCTTTCGCCGCACTGACCTAAGACCCATGTTAGTGCCGGAGTATTCTCATAGTCATAAGGAGATAGGGGATGCATAATTGATACGTATGGAGATACGCTGAATGATAAATGATAATAAATGATGAGTATGTCTTAATGATGATATTCTCTCTCTCTCTCTCTCTCTCTCTCTCTCTCTCTCTCTCTCTCTCTCTCTCTCTCTCTCTCTCTCTCTCTCTCTCTCTCTCTCTCTCTCTCTCTCTCTCTCTCTCTCTCTCTCTCTCTCTCTCTCTCTCTCTCTCTCTCGACAGATAGATAGATAGATAGATAGATAGATAGATAGATAGATAGATAGATAGACAGAGAGATAAATAGAGAGAGAGAGAGAGAGAGAGATTAAGTTATCTACCATCCAATTTTCTAACCTTATACTCATTCAAAGATCTCCAGGGATGTTGTTTTCTGTATATGTTATGTATGTCTCTTCGTACACGTATAAGTGGGTGTGTATATAGAGTTTATTTTGGTGCATGTTGATGTTATGTACAGGTGCAAAAGATATCCATTCAAAAGTATATCATTATTGTCGTATGTATATGTTATGAATGGCACGAAAAAGTTGGTATGTACAGTTGTGTTTGGTGTATGAAAGCATGGATGAAAATATTGCTGGTTCACTTTTCCATTTTTTCCTTGTGCGTGGCAAGCTCGCCTCTTCCTCGCGTCCTCCGCTCTGCTCCTCCCTTGATATAATCCCCAAACCCATTTCCCTCTCGTTATTCTCTTCTCCTCATCCCTCTTATCGTTTTCCATCTCTTCACTCTTTCCTCACCTCCTCCTCCTCCTCCTCCTCTTCCTCTGTGAGAATTTGGTCATGAAACTCAACGCTGCCATATTCGTGTGATGTATTTCCTTTCAAATCGCACAAAACATTATCCGATACTGTCCCTGTCGCTGTGTGTGTGTGTGTGTGTGTGTGTGTGTGTGTGTGTGTGTGTGTGTGTGTGTGTGTGTGTGTGTGTGTGTGTGTGTGTGTGTTTACTTAGTCGTTGAATGCAGAATATCAATTTGTGTGTGTGTGTGTGTGTGTGTGTGTTTAAGATAGTAAGTAATGCCGACCACTAAATTTACACACACACACACACACACACACACACACACACACACACACACACCTGTTGTTCAGCCCTGCAAGCTACACTGAACGTGTCATCATGGAGAATATTTATGCGCCGTGTCGCATCCTATCTTTGAGTGAGGAATCCTTGGTCTCGTAACCTGTTGGCCCGTCCATCACACGCACCCTTTGCCTCCTTGTGCTCGGAGTGGCGGTGTTTCTTGAGCTCTTTTCTTTTCCTTCATATTCTCTTGTGTTTTCTGTGTGTGTGTCTAGAGGGCGTGGCTGAGAAACGTATTGTCAGACACTTTCGGCTTTAAACATCATTTGCTTCCAAAGGCCAAGTGGCTCGTAGTTCTAGTCGCTTTCGGCTCTCACAGCAACTATTTCCAGGGGACACAGAGGAGATTACTTGGGTTTTCATAGGTGTTTTTCTTTTTTTTTATTCGTTTTGCCTATGGCACCGGTAAGCTTTCTTGGTGGGCCATGGTGGTCGGCCCCAGTCCGTAATGACGCAGGGAAGTGTTTATAGTGGCGCCATCTTGCTTGGCTCTTGCTGCTCCCCCTGGGAGCTCATCTTTGATTCTCTTTTAAAGGGAATCTAGAGTCCGGGTTGATAGGCGGCCTTCAGGACAGCATGTGGGTAGTCTTAGGCCACTCGGCGATGACTGTAAAATTGCCAGCTTGGTTGTAGCAGCGGGCGTGACAAACTTGCGTCCTCCTGGACCCCGCGCCCGAACGCTGACCACTCACCCACAGCCTCCTTATGGTGCAAAGCCTTGTTAAACTATCAGTAGGCTTATAAAACTACCCATGGACATAACACAACCTCTACAAAAACCTTATCTTATATGTGTGTTTAAAGCCCGTAACGTTTAAGAGTATGGGCCAGTGAGGGACAGCCTTATGCCAGCGCGGACACCTTGGGAGCACTTTAGGTTTTTCATTGGTCGGGTTCTCATGAGTGTTTTAGCGTTAATGGTGCAGAAGCCTTGTCAAACTAACACTAGGCTCATAAAACTACACATGGCAATGCTAACAGAACCTCTAGGAAAGTGCTACCAGATGGTTAAGAGTATGGGCCAGTGAGGGAAGACCTGACGCACGCGCGGACCCCCTGGCATCACTTTAGGGGCAGCCCGCGGCGCTGCACTCTTTGTTTACGGCCACCCGGGGGTTGATGGGTCGGGGTGTCGGCGCGGCGGACACTCCAACCCATCGCCGTGCTGTAGTCAGTAGCCCGGACGGTAACTTTAACTAACAGACTGCGGGACTTTGGTGGTCAAGGGAGTTGTGGTTGTTGTTGTTGTATTTGTTGTTTTTGTTGTTGTTGTTGTTGTTGTTGTTGTTGTTGTTGTTGTTGTTGTTGTACTTGTAAATGTAGTTGTTGTGTGTGTCTACCTGTCTGTCTATGTGTGTGGGGGGGAGGGTCTTTGTGAGTGTGTGTGTGTGTGTGTGTGTGTGTGTGTGTGTGTGTGTGTGTGTGTGTGCTTACAGGTTTTATTATGATGAACTGACTTTGCCTCGCCTCTTAACACGATCTGAAAAACAGCTTATAAAAGACGGGAGCTAATACTTCTTAAGAGGTAAAACTCCCCAAAGACGCGCCCAAAGGCGAGACGAGGACACGTGTGAAGGCGCTGCTAATGCCCGCTCAGGAATATTATAAGAAGAAACATTTTGTAACGGCAAGTATCATGTTACGACGGTGTATTTATCTTATTTTATATATCTGTTTATTTATATTTTTTTATTTTTTATCTTTTTTTATTCATTTTTATTTTTTATTGCTTTTATTTTCTACTTTTATTTGATTTTATTTGTATTTATTTTATTTTTATTGTCTTTTTAATTTCTATTTTTTTCTTATTTATTTATTTACTTTATTTTTTATTCCATTTATTTTCTTCTTTTCTTTTCTCTTTTATTCTATTTTTTATTTATGTATTTTTTTTCTTTTGTAGTTGATTTTTGTTGTTGTTGTTGTTGGATCCTACGCAAGAAAGGCCGCGCCATAATCCTTCCTCCGCCGTGCCCGGGGAAGGTAGAAGCGAAAGTACAATCGCCATAAGCCACTTAGTCTCGCTGTGTGTTGTGCCGGGCCGGCGGTGTGCTGCGTGTGGCGGACGAAGTAATAATGGCGGCGGGGAGGCAGCCTCGCAGCGGGCGGCTAATAAGTGTTGGTAGGGTAAAGGTGGGGCGTACGCTATTGCTGCGCGTGGCGGCGGTGCTCATCTCCGTCCCGTTGGCCCTTTGAGCGTGTCGTGGGAGAGAACCATTAACCCGACACAGGCCAGTGTGATGTCCAGGTTATCACAGTTTACCTTCCCAGAGGGTCTCCATTTAACATTTATCGACCAACCCGAAAGGGATGATGATCTGGGTAGACTGCACGCCGACAGTCCAGGCCGGGATTCGAACCCAGGCCCGCAGATTCTTACGGCGGAATTTTCAGTGAAGCTCTTCCCTCTTCGTCGAAGCGTCGCTTAGAGAGTGTGTTTCCGTGAAGAGATATTTTCAAACCCTAGTTTCTCTTCCCCCTTCGAAACAATCTTTCCGTGTAGTGTTGGTACTACTGCAAATCAAACAAACGTTGAAAACCGAAACATTAATGCATTTTAGGTACATTTCTATAATGGAAAATATTGTGTGGCAAGTACTTATGTAAGCAGTGCTTGATACAGTGACATACACTATATATAGCAGAAAATTTACATTGATGGGTTTAATTGGTTGGTACCTGTGGCTATGTTTGCTTCGCTCTGATATCGTCCCGTTACCTGTGGGCGGAGCTTAGGAGACCTCGTTAGAATAAACTGCTTTTATTTTCTTTATTTTCCTCCTGTTCCATGAGATCTCTTTCTCCCTTCGTTATTTCTCCCTTGTAAATATATTTTAACTAGCTTTAGAGCTCCTATCAGTGGGTGGAAAATGGTATCATCTATATTGCTGAGCTTTGCTAAGCTCCACCCACAGGTGACGTCACGAGTTTGGAGATTGGCTGTGGGAAGCCCAGCACGGAGTACCACATAGCACCACATATTCATACAGACTTGTGAAACATTCGCCCGGAGGCCGAGGCCTAGCTGTCAGTCCGTCACTTTTAAATTTGTCCCAGCACTCTTCATGCTTATGGTTTGAAGTGCCCGCCCTACAAACGCTTAAAAAGGAGAACTGTTGTGAATAGTTGAGTCTGAAGGGCGGGGCATGCTGGCTTGGAGGTGCGTTCCAGTGTTGGCTTAAATTATCATGGGAACCGTGAAGTCTTGAATAAACAGAAAAAAATAATGTTTCTCGCATTGTATTTTATATAAGGCCTAGAAAATTTAAATTGTTCTTATACCCAATTAATAATACAGCAACATGGAAAAATGTTGTAATAAAGCATTAAATGTGCGAAGATATTAGCGAAGAGCGGGCCTTCACCTCCTCTTCGTCAAGAGAGGAAATTAGTTCATTTCTTTCCCGCTCGCCGCTTCGCGCGCTGCATCAAAGACACTCCTCGTCACTGAGCATACCATTTGGTCCACGAAGCCTCGTTTCCTCGCGGGAAGGGGGAAGAGATTCACTGAGAATACGGCCGTTAGTCACGTGGATTTATGAAGAGGAACGGAGTGAAGCAAGGCAGGAGATATGTAAAACAAGAAACCCTTAATTAATAGTAGTAAATTGGCGTCATTTTTAAAATAAAGAAGACAGGACTAAAAAATGAGGAGCATCATTTCGAGCTCTGAGGTTTAATAACTTTTTCACCGTGGATTTATCAAGAGGAACGGAATGAAACGGAACAGGACGTATACAGGACAAGAAATCCTGATTGATTGTAGTAAATTGACGTTTAAAAACTAAGAAAAGGATAAAATAAAGCCTTGCCATGACTTAGAATTCAGAGGTTTCATATTTTTTCATCAAGAATCAAGATATTCGTACATGGAATTTCAAGAAGTCCTTAAAATATAGTAGTAAATTGACGTCCTCTTATACAGTAAAGAGGGCAGGTTTTAAAAAAAGGAGTATGATTTCAAATTCCACAGTTTAATCATTTTCATCGTGGATTTATAAGGAGGAACGGAATGGATCAGGAACAAGAAACACCTTCAGCCCCAAAACGCCTCTTAATTCCCCGTATTAAATGGACGTTTCATCTGTGACTCGATTTCCAACTCCAAGTAAAAATAAGTACCCGCGCCCTGTGACCAGCGAGTGTAATTCGTGGCTCCGGTTTTTACGTCCCTTTGTGTGACACGCGGCGACACTTTCCACCTTGATGTGACGGCCGCGTCTGTGTCTCTATCTGGCGGCCGGGCCTGTGGTCGGTGCTATCAGACGCTTCCTCCTCTCACATGAACAATTTCCAAAGGTCAGGGAGGGGATCAATCGGGTTCTAATAAGTGTTTTTAGGTTCACGGTACAGAAGAAGGGTCAAACTACTGCCGGGGACATAAAACTACCCCTGGAAATGGCCAAAGCTCCTACGAAAGCCTTGTCAAATATGTGTTTTGGAATATGGTTCTGTGTCTCCATCTTGCGGTGATATCTGGCGGCCGAGGTGGAGTTGGCGCCGCCCTGGTGTGTGTGTGTGTGTGTGTGTGTGTGTGTGTGTGTGTGTGTGTGTCTTGTATATTTCGTGTGTCTCGTGTATCATGTATTTCATGTGTTTGGTGTAAGCGATGCCTTGTGTATCAAATGTTTAGCGTGTCAAGTGTGTTTTCATGTGTTGGTGTGTTGTGTTTTAGGTGTCTTATGTGCCGTGTGTGCTTTATAGATTTCAACTGTTTTAGTTATTTATGTTTATTTGTTTGTTTTTAACGTGTTTCTTGTGTGTTTTATTCGTTTTATGTGCTGTAAGTTTAGCGGTGTTTTGTGTGTTCTTATTACCTTGCACGTATTCTGCGCTTTTGTTTAGTGTGTGTTTTCATTCTGAGTTTAAAATATAGTCCAGTGTGCTTTATAGATTTCAACTGTTTTAGTTATTTTTATTTGTTTGTTTGTTGTTAACGTGTTTCTTGTGTGTTTTATTCGTTTTAAGTGCCGGATGTTTTGTGGTGCTAAGTGTTTTTACTAACTTGTACGTATTCTGTCTAGTGTTTATTTTCATTCTGAATTTTAAAGAAATGTTAGTTTTTGGACCATTTTGTTAAATAGAGATCGATGCGTTTTTATTGTAAGTTGTGGTCAATAAATATCTATCTATCAAATATCTATCTCTGTGTGTGTGTGTGTGTGTGTGTGTGTGTGTGAAGTTCAAGGGGCAGCAGTTGTATGGATTTTGTATTAAAGTGTACCAAACCAGGTTAATGAAACACACACACACACACACACACACCACGGCGCCATTGTTTACACAGACACTTAGTTGGAGCTCCTCGTATTTTGCAAGACTTCCAGAGACTCAGGGCTTCTACCGCACCAGGACTAGCACTGCAAGTTGCCTAAGGTTGCCGTTTACTAGCTAGGGCTACTTGGTAGCACAGTGCTTTTGGACTCTGTCGTTTTTTGCTATGCAAAATCAAGCTACTGAGTCCAAGGCCCCCTCCTGGCCGGGATTCCCGCCATTGCGCATGCGCAATGGAGCTAGTGTGACGTCACTACCAGCGTCAGCACAACGTCACAGCGGCTAGTTTGCTCAAACATGGACTCGTCGACCTTCAAGCTGCTGTTGGAGGCCCAGGAGCGAGCGTACAAGTCTGCACTAGATGTGGTCGTCAGGCAGCTAAACGACCAAGTTACCAAGTTGGATAAGAAAGTGGCAGAACTAACAACTAGCCTGGAATTTACTCAGAGGGAAGTCGACGACCTTAAATCTAATGCCAAAGAACACGAAAAGGAGAAAAAGGAAGACAGAAGCAAAATAGACACACTTAACCAGCAACTTCAATCATCTCATCTTAAAATTAAAGAACTAGAAGAAAAAGTCACTTATCAAGAAGACTACAGCCGCAGGAAGAACTTGAGAATTAGTGGACTGGAGGAGAGAGATGAAACCTGGGAGCAAACTGCAGCGGCTGTGACATCTCTCCTGGAATCAAAACTGCAGATACCAGGAATTATATTGGAGCGCGCACAGGGTTGGTCAACGCCGAGATGCCAGGCCCCGCCCCGTTGTGGCGCGCTTCGCTCGTTATGGGGATCGAGACGCAGCAATCAGACGAGGAAGACACCTGAAGGGTACTAACATATACCTGAATGAAGATTTGTCTGCAGCTTCTCTAGCAATCAAGAATGCTCAGATGCCCTTGCTCAAGCAGGCAAGGGCTGAAGGAAAATTAGCTTTCTTCCGACACACCAAACTGATCATTCGGGACAAGACGTTTGGAAGTGCTACTGGACTGGACGTGCGGGCCGGGCGCGCGGCTGAAGCTGGAGGCTGGGGCTTGCGTGGCGGCCAGGTGCCAGTGACTGCCGTTGCTGGTGCTGGTGATGCTGCTGATGGTGCTGACGCTGCTGCTGGTGCTGTTGGTGCTGCTGGCGCTCCTGATGGTGCTGGTGATGCTGATGGTGATGGTGGTGTCGTCCGTGTCGAGGCGGCTGGGGCGTGGGGTGGTGTGGACAACACTCGCTCTCCCCTCCCCGTGCACCGACCTGGTGGCTCGCGGCTGTCCTCGGCCCCACCTGCTGCTTCGTCCCCCCAACGCAAGGAAATCAAGAAAATCCTGCGAAGCGGCACCAAGAAATAGACTCACAACGTTAAGTAATTTAGTGCATAATAACTCACAATTCCAATTCCAATCAATGATTCTACTACTACTACTACTACATATACTACTACTACTACTACTACTACTACTACTACTACTACTACTACTACTATTACTACTACTATCTGCTACTACTACTACTACTACTACTACTACTGCTACTACTGCTATTACGTCTACCACCACCACCACTACTACTACTACTACTACTACTACTACTACTATTTTTATGGTTACAACAACAACAAATACTACTACTACTACTACTACTACTACTTCTACTACTACTACTACTACTACTACTACTACTACTACTACTACTACTACTATACCTCTTCTCCTGCTACTACTACAGCAACTATTACCACTATTACTACTACTACTTCTACTACTACTACTACTACTACTACTACTACTATAACCGCTACAACTACCACTACTACTACTACTACTACTACTACTACTAATACTACTACTACTACTACTATTACTACTACTACTACTACTACTACTACTACTACTACTACTACTACTACTACTACTACTACTACTACTACTACTACTACTAACGATAATGCCTCCACCAATAGATTATATTTTCCCTTTTGCCTCTATTAACAATGAAGATTTGTTGCATTGTTTTAATGTCAATAATACACAAAATCAAGACCTACATGCTTTCCATCCACTTAGTGTAGAAGATAGAAATTATAATAACGATCTTGATGTAACTCAGTTTTATTTAAGAGCAAGAAATTTAAATTTTTCTAAATCTGAATATATTTATCTGGATAGCTTTCCTTTTTCTACTAATAATAGTGAATTGTATTTATTAACACTGAATATTAGATCCATCTCATCGAATTTCCAATACTTTGTAGACACTGTCCTTTCGTGCCAAACTAAATTTGATGTCATAGGATTAACAGAAACCCGCTTAGATGTAGATATTTCTCCACTGTACAGACTACCGGAATATGAAATGTTCACTAATAACAGAAACAGGTTTGGTGGGGGAGTGGCCATTTATATCTCTAGTAAGTACAAATCTTCTGTGATCAATGAATTTTCTAAATTGGAACCTTTTATGGAATGTTTGGGAATCGAAGCAATATGTAATGCTAATACCTATTTATTTCTTTGTATTTACAGACCACCTCAAAGCAGTCTAAATAATTTTCACAATTCACTTAATGAAATCTTATCCCTAATTAAAGATAAAAATTACAAGGAGGTTTTTGTGTTTGGAGACTTAAACATAGATTTGTTACAATGTAATAATGACAATGTGCAGGATTTAATTAATATAATGTACAGCTATTCTTTATTTCCTCTAACTACCTTGCCTACTCGAGTAACTTCAACTTCATCCACGTTAATTGATCATGTTTGGTCATCTCAGATTGAAAGTAATACTGCCAATTATATATTAAAGACAGATATCAGTGACCACTACCCAGTAATCTCTGTATTTAAATGTGATAAATATCGTCATCCTTCTCCCACTTACGTAACTAACAGAATATTTAATCAGGACTCCCTTGAAAAATTTAGTAATAGTCTCTCACAAACTAATTGGAGTGACACATTAAATTGTATATGTGCTAATGAGGCCTATAACTTATTTTACAGTAAATTTAAACATGTTTTGATAAGTGTTTTCCGGAAAGAAAAATTAAATTTAGTTTTAAAAGGAACGTAGTCCACATTACTCTAGCTCTTAAGAATAGTATTAGAAAAACATCGACTTGAAAAACTAGCTCATAAATGGCCTTTAACGTTTAAGGAGCCTTATAGAATATATAGAAATAAATTAACGTCACTTTTAAAATTAGCCAAGAAGTATAACCAAGAGCAGTTACTTAATAGCCAAGGTAATCCAAAACAACACTGGAGATCCATTAATACTATTCTTGGTAGATGCACAGGTGCTAAACATACAGTTATTGAATTAAAGCCACATTGTACTGACATTTCTGAAACATTTAATGACCATTTTTGAAGGCTGGGGGCTAGA
>NW_026111543.1:408933-461433 GCF_024679095.1 Eriocheir sinensis | reverse complement strand
GACGGAACAGTGTGTGATATAGAACAATAGTCAGTAAATGAGTTGCTAGCAAATTGAGCACGGTGTTATATCTGAACTGCCTTTCTTTTATGGGTTGCCAGGGAAAGATGATTAGACACACCACTGCGCCAGACTCGGAACAGTGCGTGATATAGAACATTGGTCAGTAGATGAGGTGCTGGCAAATTGTGGGCAGCGTCACTAACTTGGTATTGATGGAAAACATAACTCATGGCGACACAAACACCTCGACGCTCCACCACACGCCTCATGTTATATTTTGTTTGTCCTTTGTTGTGGGAAGAATCTTCTATCTCCGTCCCTCAAGTTCATAATGAAAGAAGAGTTGTTAGAACAAAAGAAGTCTATTGAAAACTTCCTTACTAAATCAGGAGGAGAAAGAGGAGGAGGAGGAGGAGCGTAAGAGGAAGTACGAGAGAAGGAGAGTGAGACAAAGGAGGAAGAAGGAGGTGAAGGATGAGGAGGAAGAGAGAAAGAAGAGGAGGAGGAAGAGGAAGATGAAAAGTTAAAAAAAGGGTGGGGGAGCAGGAGGAAGAGAAGGAGGAGGAGGTATGTGGTGAGGTAGAGAGGAAGAGGAGAAGACTTAGAGTGGTGTGATAGTATAGCAGGAGCAGGAGGAGAAAGAGGCGGAGGAAGTATGGTGAGGTTAAGAGGAAGAGGAAAAAGAGTGGATTTAAAAGCATCAAATCGGACTTATTATACGTTATGGTGAGTTGCTTTATTCATTCATCCTTCGCTCCATCACATTTTCAGTGCTGTAACTCTGCCTTCAGGCCGGACACTCGTCCACTGCCTCAAAGCTATGTGGCAGGCAGGCGTCCTCGCAGAAGCCGGCATTATATATGTTATCTTGAGTGCTTGGAATCGCGGCTTCACCTTCGCCACATTCTCGTTAGTTTCTGAAAGGTTTCGTTCCTCGTCCTTGATACAGTTACGAGCTCGTTAAATTCGCCGCTCATGTAAGAACCAGTGTGTTGCGTTTCCTCCCACAGCAAGGGTCATGTTTTGGCACTTTCCTTCCTACACGTGGTAAGATCACTGCGCCTCTTCCTCCACCTTTAGCCGCGACAACAGGCCACCACGGAGCCTCCTTGCCTGCCTCTGCCTGCCGTTGTCAGTCTTGTAGGAAGCCTTGCCGGATCCAGGGTTCACGTCCACCCTTAAGTCAGGAGTACAGACCAGTGAATCTCGCCCCGCTATTTTCAGTCATGCCGTCATTAAATTACCGACGTCTTCGCTAATTACCCGCCAAGATGAATGCCGGAAGGCGTGCATCGCCGCGTGACGTGACCTCCTCAGAGGAAGATAAATACCGCCGCTTCGTCAGGAAATTTTTGCGAGGGAGCGTAAAAATGTGTGAGCTGTGGCCGGCGGGCCTCGCTGCGCACCGCCAGGCGGGCCAGCAAGAAGTGTGTATGCTAATGTGCGTGAGTGAGGCGCCTTGAGAAATGACCGGCCAGATTTAAAGTCTTCCGCAGAGGAACTCCATTCGTGAAAACATTTCTCTGCATTCCGAGTGCCTGAGCCCAGTGAAGGACTGCGCCGATACATTCACATCCCCGTGCAGGAACACCCGGCCTGGGAAATAAATGTTTGGGGAAAAAGATGAGGTGTTAAAGCTGTGATATATTCCCCTGCTTACCCGAGCGCCTGTCCCGCAGCCACCGCGTCACCAGTTTGTTAGCCGCGCAGCACCGCCCGCCGCGCCGTGACGGAAGTGTGTCGCGCTGGTGGGTGTCACCGCGGCCCGTGCTGGGAGGGCCGCGGCCACGCGCCTCAGGCCTGGGCCAAGACTAACATTTTGCTGCAGGGACTAATTTTATACATTTATGTCTGTCTTACTGCCTGCTTGCCTACTCTCTCTCTCTCTCTCTCTCTCTCTCTCTCTCTCTCTCTCTCTCTCTCTCTCTCTCTCTCTCTCTCTCTCTCTCTCTCTCTCTCTCTCTCTCTCTCTCTCTCTCTCTCTCGTACGTACTTTTAATAGGCTACTAGGCTTTGTTCTGAGAGAGAGAGAGAGAGAGAGAGAGAGAGTTCATCGTTTGTTGTTACCATAATTCATACTACCGGTATGTAAACAGAGGTCTACCACATGAGGGTCGCTCAGTGACACGCGGCACACTGCTGCTAGCCTGTCTGGGGCAAGGCGTCACCGGTAGCCAGCCAGCACAGGTGATGGCCGTCCACGATGGGAACATTTTTACCTGTGTTTCCGGCCCCGTAATGGTTCCATGAAATCCCGAGCACTAAAAGTAATTACCGGGTCGTGAAGGCAGCTAAGCTCTTTTAATTTGGGACATTAGCGATTGACAATAGTTTCGCAGCGTAATATCGGGAAACGTTTTTACGCGGAGGCAATGAACTTTGTGGCGAATTTAAAGCAGCTTTTTTGTCACCTAAGCAGCGGGTAATGTTTAGCGAGGCAAGTGTTTGTTTTGAAATGTAAATAAATGCCGGTTTGTGGCAAATGCAGGAAGTGGAGACAAGTTAATGCTGTTTGGTGTGTATAGGGGTATTTATTTATATACTTATTTATTTATTTTGCCACGTAAGCAACGGTAATTTTCAGCGATGCAATGTTTGATTCTACGTGTAAATAAATGCGGGTTTCTGACAAATTTAGAAAGTGGAGACAAGTCAAGGCTGTTTGATGTGTGTATGTGTATTTATTTATTTATGTGTTTATGTATTCTTTTATAGGGCGTGCTGTTCTGTTTCAAATGGTAAGGTTTGGGCTCCTTGCGACAGTATCATGATCAGCAACATTAACCCCCGTGCTCTTAAACGCCCCGCGCCTCAGTTCGCCTGTTTGAAAAGCCTCTCGTAGAAGTACCGGGGATTTTCATGAACTCTTTTACGTTCATAGTGATAGTTTGACACGACTTCCGCGTCTTGAATGGGAAAATCACCCTCGACAACCCGGTTATTCTTCTCTGTGGCCTTGAAGAATAGTCGTACGTTTAAGAATATGAACCTTAGTCTGTCTTATATAACACAGACACGGAACTTGACAATAAAACACATGCTAACCGGCTTGAATACACGGGACTGCCATTTTGAAAGACGTCTTGGGTCGCTAAGTCGCGTGATTGTGGAGTTTCTGCGCGTGAAATTCAGTCTGTGAGAAGTGAAACATATGAGTCGGGTCACGGCGGCCCCCGTGCTGGTGCCGGCCAATAAATCTTTATCCTCACAACCCAGGCGGCGCGGCGAGGCGGGGCAGGTGGGAGGCGGGTCAGCAGAGTGGCAGCGCTTAGCTTTGCATGGCCTCGCCCCCGCCATGCCAGGCATATTAGGGCGGGCTGCATATGCCCAATCTCTCTACGGGCTTGTGGTCCCTGTGTGAAGACGCTCGGCTGTACCTTCGAAACTAACCACGCGGTGTTCTGGAAAATACCCTCATTGCAATTCCCACTCCAAATTATCCAAAATTACTACTATTAAACCTATCCTAATCTTACCTTACCTGACCTAACCTAACCTGATATGACATAAACCTGTGCTAATCTAACCTGAGGTAATCTAACCTAGTCTAACCTATGGTAACCTAACCCAACCTGAGCTAACCTAACCTGAGCTAACCGAACATAACCTAACGTAACCTTCCCTGTTCAAGAGTGGGCACCCCATATCATTAGGTATATAGGAAATACCCTAACCACTGGGTGCTCTGGAAAATACTCTCATTGTAATTCCCACTCAAAATTTCCTCATATGACTACAACGAAACCTAACATAAGCCATCCTAACCTAGCCTAACGCAACCAGCCCTGTTCAAGAGTGGGCGCCACATACCAGTAGAGATTGGGAATATGCGGGCTGACTGGCAGAGGGTCGACAGTCGACACTCAGATGAACGATAATTTGATCCGGGACTCACAAGTGTTGCTCGTTGCTGCCCTGACTGGGACGAGGCTTGGACATGATGGCTTGGTGCTGTGAGGGAGGGCCGCTACGGAAGCCAAAGTAGAAGGGGAGGAGGGAACCTGTCCTTCGTAATGGTTACTCTTTATGTTTAGTGAGCGTATCAGTGTTCGTTGAGGCAGTACACGGCTCAGCACGGCATGAGGCTGTACAAGGGAGGGGGACAGCTTGACAATATCCTCCATAATGATAACTTCTGCTGAGTGAGATTTTCAGTGTTATATGAGGCAGTACAAGATTTAGTTCTCTGTTAGGCAATATTTTAGGAGTAGCGTTTAGCGGGCTTTTTTTTTCTCTACACTTGTTTTATGCCTTTGAGCCGCTTCCTTTTCTTAAAAAAAAAGATACAAGGTTTAGTTTTCTATTAGGCAGTGCAAGTAGTGCTCTATGAGGCAGTACGAGTTGTGATGTAGACTCAGCTCTCACACGTACTAACTTCTCCTTTGTATTGGATCGGTAATGATGTGAAATTTCTCTTCTTGGACCCACAAGCTCATGAACGATTGACCGTCTCGCCTCGCCCCGCCGCAGCGAGTTATGGCGTCTCGCCGAGGCCGCCCGCTGCCGATCATTGTTTATTTCTTTTGAGGTTGGAGTGATCTATCAATTCCCAGGAACACAACGGAGCTTTCTGTCTTTACTCTTGTTTTTACACCAATGGGAGAAGCTCAAGAACAACAACAACGGAAAAAAAAAAGCCCGCTAAGCAATGTTCCAGCAATAAGAGGACAGGGCCCGTATTCCCAGACGCTTCCGCCTCTCACATCAACAAGTTCCAAAGGCCAAAAGAGATCAATCGCGTTCTAGTAGGTGTGTTCTTAGGTTCACGGTACAGAGGAAGGGTCAGAAAACTACCCTTGGAAAGGCCCACAACTCCTACGAAAGCCTTGTCAAATGTGTGTGCCTAAGCGCCGAAATGTTTAAGAATATGACCCCAGAACGAGTGGCCAGAAGAGAGGTCACTGTCAGTTGGAGAAGTGTCTTGATACCACCGTTGCCAGATTATCGTACTCAGAGCATAGTATTTACCGGTTTCTGACGCCTAACTATTGCCAAGAAACATCAGGATCTAACTCTTTTAACGATAACTTTAAATGAGTTTCGTTATTGGAGCCCAGAAGACAGTTTTGGGGCAGGAAGTCGGGAAATATAAGCGGCTGAGTACGATAATCTAACAACGTTGCTGATACTCCTTCACGTTCAAATTCAAGTCCAATGCAGGAGAAAATACAGACAGAGGAGGCTATTCCAGAGTTAACCAGCGAAAAGGATGAAAAACTTGAGATGCTGCATGGTTAACTCTTGCATAAGGGATCCGGGAAGCACAGTGGTGAGCTAGAGTAGAAAGTCGTGAGTGTCGGCAACTGCCTCTCACCGCGTCGTGCCTGTCAGTCGTGAGGTGCTTGGTTGGGGCAGGTCGTAGCAACACGCGCCTCGGCCAAACGTGACAGTGTATGTAACAGTTTCATAGCATTGGTTGTAATTAGTAGAAGAGAGAGAGAGAGTGTGTGTGCGTGCGTGCTTGTAGATATATATTTCCCCGCTATTCCGATAATTTTTGCCTCACGAATTTATGGACGTCCGCGGCGGGTCCTTAAATTTACGGTCCTTACAATGGGCGGGACACTGGATGGGTAATACTTCTCTTTTTATTAGGACCGCTGGCTGAGGACGTGTTTGTGCGCCTTCTGTCTCTCCGCCCATCAGAGACTCAAGGGCTAATGCGATGGAGATGAGCACCGAGGCCACGCGCAGCAAGATCATATGCCCCTGACTGTACCGTACTTTTTTTTTCTCTTTTTTGTCCACTCGTCTATATTCTCTTTTATGGGGCAGTGATTAGAGTTGGGGGTTTTTCTTGAGCTTCTTCCTTTACTATGAAAAAAATATGTTTACTTTTTTTTTATCTGTGGTGGTTTGGGACATATTTATTGACCTTCTTTACTGAGTGTAGGAAGAACTTAACATTTTTCTATCTGTATACATCAGTTCCTCTCTCTATCTATCTATCCATCTCTTTGTCTGTCTCTATACATCGCTATTTCTCTCTCCCTCCACACATTAGCTTTATATACTTGACGTAGCGGAACATTAAGTGGTGGAAAGGTCTACAGAGGAAATCTTCAATCACTTCTTCGGTGTCTTTTTAGGTCCTTCCATTCTTGCATTCATCGCTACGGAAAACTCGAGGCCAGCGGGTGATCTTCAAAGCTCAGTTCGCGCCCCGTCCAAGCAGCAGCGGGTCCCAACAGTCTAGTTTCCCTTGTGTCGCCTCTTCCTCACGAGCAAAGTAAATACCAGTCCGCGGGATGCACACAACTCTTCGTGCTGTGAGGAGCCTCGGAAATGGGTCGCGAGGGTGTTGCTTTCAGGAGAACCAGGAGGCGGTGAGGAGAGTTTGGAGGACACAGAACTTTGGGTTGGTGTTCTCAGACGCGTCCGTCTCTCACCTCTCACATCAACTATTTCCCAGGGCCGAAAAGGAGGTCAATCAGGTTCTAATGAGCGTTCTTTTAAGTTCATGGTACGGAAGAAGAGTCACACTACCACTACGGCCATTAAACTACCCGTAGAAATGCCCCAAACACCTACGAAAGCCTTGTCAACTATGTGTACTTGGGTTCATGGTACAGAAGAAGAGTCACACTACCACTACGGCCATTAAATTACCCCTAAAAATGCCCCAAACACCTACGAAAGCATTGTCAACTATGTGTACTTGGGTTCATGGTACAGAAGAATTATCACACTACCACTACGGGCTTAAACTACCCCTAAAAATGCCCCAAACACCTACGAAAGCCCTGTCAACTATGTGTACTTGGGCTCATGGTACAGAAGAAGAGTCACACTACCACTACGGGCCTTAAACTATCCCTAAAAATGCCCCAAACACCTACGAAAGCCCTGCCAACTATGTGTACTTGGGCGCCTAGAGGTTTGAGTATATGGGCCCTGGGTCTCTCGCTTTGAAGGTCGCTGTCTCCGAGGATGCGGCATTGACCAAGGAGGCCAGACGAATGGAAGTGGATATGACCGGGTCAGGCCGCATTGTTTGTCCAGGGGTGGCAGACGCGGCAGTTGTGAACGAGGCTTTGAGGGGAGGTTAGGTTAGGTGAGGAGAGGGGAGGGGAGGTGAGTGAGTTGAGTTTAGGTTAAGTTAGGTTAGGTTAGATGAGGTGAGGAGAGGTTAGGTTAGGTGAAATAAGGATTAGGTTAAGTTAGGTTAGGTAAGGAGAGGTGAAGTTTGGTTAGACTAGGTGAGGTGAGGTGAGGTGAGGTGTGGTGGGAGTAGTCCAGTAAAAATGGGGTCGAACCCGGTTTTGTGGTATGGAGAAGGTTTTATTGTTGATTCTGGTGCTCTGACATGTCCTCAACAGGAATCAGCCGGGTGCCACTCCAGCACCCTTGGGGAAAAATTATTACGGGCCAAAAACAAAATGGCCGCGACGCATGTCATACGCTAATGCCACATCTTTTACAATACTGCCGACAGAAAGGCGATTTTGGTGTCCATACCTATGTTTTAGAGGTCAAGGAAGTCATTCCTGCTCACTAATTAAGAGTATCTACCTAAGAAAGTATGTATATTCATCCAAAAGGGGGATAATTTGTGAAAAAAAAAAATATTGTAGTATGTACACTATTTACATTTAGTAGCAATCCAGATTACATACTACTTAGTAATCACTAGTTTCATATAAAATTCATAAATAATAATTTCAGCATACCCTTGAATTATGGTACATTACAATGAAGCCATGCAATAATGCTTATTAATATATCTGTGGTGATCAAATTAGGTAATAACTCCTTTTTAAGTATCTCATAAAACCATAACATAAATATATTGTGCAACAGAGTCTTTGAGTCATAAACAGTAATCTCTCTTTCATTATCACGTATTTGTTTCTAGGACTTTTGTCCCTGCACTATATTTACACAGGTCACATGTAATATTAACTATTGCTTAAAAGTAACATAAATCCAGAACACTGTGAATGGTCAGTCCTTCAAATGTTATGTCACAATCACTCAAAGTTCATCCTCTTCCTCATGTGATAATGTGCTCCGAGTATTATTAACATTATTACAGTCTGCTCAGCGTGACAAGCACAGAACATTGAACATGACATTTGAACACCCGCACAACTGCATCTGCTGGAAGAACATGCACGCATCGAGGAGCAAGCACACTTGATCATTTGGAGAATTTCGGTTGGCACGGGTGATTTATTCTCTGGTAACATGACCGGGAAGAGCTTATCATTTCTCTTGGTCCATCCATACTTCAGTGGATCAGGAGCTTCAGGTTCACTGACGAGTGACGACTTCCACACAAGTGTCTGGTAATGGGCTCTGTAGACATGTTGCATGAAAGCCTCTGAAGTTGGTGGCAGAGACTTCAGTTTTGGAGCAACTGACAGCTTCTGGTTTGCCATTTTTGAGATCCATACATCATGGCGGGTCTCTGACATGTTTTGGCAACACTTGGAACCATAACATGTTGCCATGAACACTGTTGCTTCAGTGACAACATCTTCCATACCAGCATCTTGCTTACCCAACAACTTCAGTGTTTTACCGCCATTAAGCACTTTCAAAGCTGTTGCTTTTCCTATGCCATAGAGGAAAGAGGTAGTATCGCAACCACTTAAAGCATGCACTCCAGGAAGAAATTCTGCAATATTACTGTGCTTGGTCGCTGTAGCTTTTATATCTACAATTCTTCGGCCAGCAATGCAACTCTGCATAAACACCTCACAGGTGAGTTTTTCTTTGCAGTAGAAGTAAAGGAGAAGAACAAAGACGTCCGTATCATCAGAAACCACAGATATGCTTGATGCACCCTTGGTTGCCAAGTACACCAACTGATTCACAATGATAACATCAGCCTCCTCGTGAGTGTTACGAAGATTAGTTTGTGTTCTTGCTTGTCCGTTTGTGATGGATATGGGGACTGGATGTTCAGCAGTGATGATAAGTTCATTAGTGTTGTCTTCTACATGAGCAACGAGATATTTGGTGATCAGGGTGATAAGTTGGGCTTTGTTGTAGGTGACAGTTAGCACTACATTCTGGGCTGGCAGAGGTGTATGGAGTGTCAGCGAATGTTTGCGACTGGCATTTGTACCAGCACGATTTGATCTACTGGCACCCTTGGTACTATTTGGTATATATCTGTCAAAGATCAGATGTACGCGACACATTTGTAAATAGTATCGGAGGCTTCCCAAGAAGTTTTTCACATAGTCTTCAACAGTACCATTTGATGGCCAACGAACAGTCCAAAGCAAGGCACACCCGTCGATGATATAGGCATCTGGAGGGCTGATGTGACGGCTTGATACTTCAACTTGTAATTTGGTAAGGAGTGTAGCTTTAGCTTGTGATCTCAAGTCACCATTTTCATCAAGAGTGCAGACGGTACAGCAGATAATTCATAACTAAGAACATCTTTCATGTTCAAGCTTCTGGACTGCTGAAGGCCAATGACTCTTGTGTATATCATTTCAGTATTAATTACAGGTGTACCATCAATCTTGATCAGCTTCTTGTTAGAAGTCATTGTTTTTACATTCTTCTTTAGGGGGCCATGGAAACTAGTTGGCCATCCTGCTTCAAAATCCTTCATTTGTTGCTTCCCAATCTCGAGTGAGCTGTCTACATTCACGTTGTTCGAAGATATCAAGCCATTAGCAATGTTGACCAAACCTACTGGATGACTTGATGGATGTAGAGGATGAATGAATTTGCTGAGTGTTGTCATCAGTTTTCTCTGTCAGTTGCGTCACTCTTGATACGGGATTTGCCTTCCTCCTTGTGACTTGTTGCTACACTGCTCTTTTGACCCTCTTTCAGTGCAGTTACATCCATGCGAAGTTGGCTGCATACGTGGAGACTGAGTGCCCACGTAGCAACAGCTGATGGCTGGAGTGTCAATCCCACCAGGCCCCCAGCCTCATGTCCATACCTCATGAATGTGGACTCTATATACATGTCGGACCATATGCCATTCCATATTCCAGGGGTATGCCTCATGACGTGATTGCCCTTCATGAACTCTGATAGCACCTCAGCTGGTAGAGCCTCCATCGACCTCAAGTAGTACAGACCGTATCTGTTATCATCATAAAAAATAAGAACAAAAATAATAAGAACAATGCATTTAAAAACTAAGATAATACTCAGCTGGTTATAACTTTAAGTTCATAAAAGCATGTTAAGTTTAAATTACATTTTCGGGACACGTATCATGTGCTATGTTGACTAAAAAACCTACCTGGCATAGTTAAAGTGTGCACTGGCAAAAAAATAAGGGATCATGGCAGCAACTGCAGCTAGATGTAAAGGCCAGTCTCCTCCCTCTCAGCTCTGACAAACTGCATCATTATCAGAACCGGCTTGATGAGGTTCGTTAACCACATCATGGAAGTTCTACTTCTTCCAGCCCTGTTAATAAGAAGCATAAAATAACAAATTTAATGCCTAATTATCAGTAATCCCGCAGGCCTGTTCATAAACGAATAAGCAGAACGTTCTTGTCAGTTTAGTAGTCAAGGTGCACTAAACGTTAACACTGCAATAAATTAATTCAGTTCTAACTCACCTTTCTTCCAAGTCAACCATCAGTTCATCAAAGCTCTCACTGGCAGGTATAACATCTCGGAGGAGCTCTTCCCCACCATCCTCAGGGCTCGTACACATTGGAAACTTCTTTCCTGTAAGCATCTTCTGTACTCCACCAAATGCCGCATTCATGAGTGCTTCCAGTCCACTATTGGCCATTAGAGTTCCGACTGTGCCAATGAAGCTCATGAGCATATGCATGCCTCCAAGACGAGATGATATTTGATATTTTGAATTTCTGAGGATAGGCCCACAGGACGTCAACAGCTACACGATATAACTGCTGATCGACAGTGAATAATATCACTAACTGATTGCATTGCTGGGTCAGTCTCTGAGACTCAACCATGGCAGTCATAACTGTGTCAGGGTCTGAAGGCTTCATATCTATGAGGGAGTATAGATAGCTTTGGTGGCAGGCTTGATGGTGTGTCCTTGATTAAGATCCATCTCTGTATTAAATCCATTGTACTCTCGAGTAGAACTATCATGTGTGATCTTATTGAGGAATATGTAGTCAGTCAACTGAGCTCTGTTAAGGTTGATAATCTTAGCATCCAATATTCGCAGCAGGAGAATGGGTTGGCGAGCACAAGCTTGTGGCATATCGGGTTTTCTGGGTCCATTATACCTTTCTACAGTCATTGGGAGTGTGTGTTCTATCTTCAAGTCCTCCTTTCTCAGCCTTTTGATTGCAGGAGTCTTTGGATTTTGGATATGATCTGTGCTTTCCTGTACTTGTGTTAGAAGCAAGGCGAGTGAATGCGTCGATTTCAGTCCATTTGGTGATGCAATGTTCGTGTCAAAGTTATCAGCAACTGTTTGAATTAGGCCAGTTCTACTGTCCATCAATCCTTGTAAGTTCTTCTCCTTCGAGGCAGCATGTGCCACTGATTTCTTGAACCGTAACACTTCAGCATATGAACACGTTATGCCGAATTTTGCACACTGTTCTATAAGATTTATCCTTATGATGGTCCCAAGAGTTATCTGTAACATTGTTGGTCTGTTGGTGAGAACACTAGTTATGATGTTTCCTATTAGTAAAGCTGTGAGTGTGTTGTCTAGTTTGGGTGACAACTCAGCAAGCAACCTTAGGATCGTATCACTGCAAGCATTTGTTACATCTTCTTCAGTGAGTCGAGTGTGGTATGTGTCCCGGTTGGCTGTTTTGCACAGCATTCGTTTTTATTGTTTTGGCTATGACTGTCATGTCAATCTCATCACTGGCATCAGTAAGTTTGAGTAAATGAGGAGCTTCACTGCGGAACACAAATATGTTAGCTCCCGCTCCTGAGAGTTTCAGAAGATCATGACCAAAATGACTGAATAAGTTACTGATGAGGTTTTTACGTGATAGTTTACTACCACCATAGTTTGTGTATGCTTCGTGGATTTCAATAGAGTTCCATACGTGTGATTTTTTACCCTCCATCTCACAAATCAGTGCATCCAAGGCAGGATCATCTTGTAGAAAGACACTGGATTTAGTTCCAGCAGCTGCTTGAATATTCTTGTGGCTCATGAAGCGCTTATAACAATCATTGTGGTACTGTGCATCTGCTGCATGCAAATCTGTAACCGCACCACTTAATCTAACTCGAACTTCATTGGCCAGATCATCATTACGTTCATCACAGTTGAGCAATATCTTCTGCTTGTAGCCCCCTGTTGTCCGACACTGGTATACTTTTCTCCATCTGTCTGGATGGCGAGGATCCAATGGTAGGCACTTCTCACCGCAGAATACACAGTGTTCTTTGAAGCTGAATTTCGTTGTACCCAATCTGCGTGATCTTTTGGGCGGTACTACTGCTTCTGTTGCAGAGTTGTCATTACTCTTCTTTGTGATATATCTTTTGAGATGATGCTTAGAAGTGTAAGTAGATACACAGCTTTTATGACATCTTATAGAATCTAGACCATGCAGTTTATCAATTAGACCATCACCGCCTTATACTACAGTCTCTGATAGTTTCTACTCTAGCAGAGCGACAGTTAATGAGGTTAGGGGAAGTGTTGGAGCAAGCAAAGAAGCATTCAACATCCATGCTTGACCATGCTGTCTTAGCTGACCTGTAACGAAAGAATGTTCAAAATAATTACCGCCACCAATGAGCATGCATATTATCATATAATTATTGGTAATTTAAAGTATATATATATTTCTAGATACCTTGAAATACGAAACTACTAACATCAATGACTTCCTTGACCCCTAAAACATAGGTATAGACACCAAGATAATTTTTCTGTCGGCAGTATTGAAAAAGATATGTGACATTAGCGTGGGTGACATGCCGCGTCGCGGCCATTTTGTTTTTGGCCCGTAATAATTTTTCCCCAAGGGTGCTGGAGTGGCACCCGGCTGATTCCTGTTGAGGACATGTCAGAGCACCAGAATCAACAATAAAACCTTCTCCATACCACAAAACCGGGTTCGGCCCCAAAACACCGTTTGGCAACCGGACTAGAGGGAGTGTATTGGTATGAGGGCCGGTGAATGAGGGCGACACACACACACATACACACACACAGAAGAGAGAGAGAGAGTTGAATAAAAGTAAATATGGAGACTTGATAACAGGAGACAAACAAATCCTGTACAGAACAACGAAGTAAACACACACACACACACACACACACACACACACACACACACACACACACACACAGAAATCACGGGCGTTACCTGATTCATTATTGCGTTGGCGGGATTCGAACCCGGATCTACGGTTTAGCATCTCCTTGTGTCTGGTTTTATTAGTCCATTTATTTTCATTTTTCCTCATTTTTTTATGTTTATGGATTTAATATTGTACGTCAGTGATTTGGGTTCATGTGGGTGGGTTCTAAGTCTATATATATATACCAAGTCAAGTCACTCTACTTCAGAACTACGACCGGTACGCGCAGGAGGCGGTTTTGGGGCGGAGCAGCGGGATGACGTCACTTGGAGCCCCCCCAAAAATACCCGCCAGTTCAAGGGTGACTTAAGTTGGGGCCGTATGTGCACTCTGGATGTGCATTCTCGCCTCCTTTCACAGCGCGTTCAGGCAAGCTACTGACTAAAAAATATGTCTTTTTATTGTGCTATTGCGTGACTGTAATTTCAATGACTACAAACGGCGGTGTGGGGTGTGAGGGAGGGCATGTTGAAGTGATTGATTTAAATTAGTACGCCTTTCCTCGTTTTCTCTAAATCCCTGTTTCTACATTCTCTAGTTTGTCTCCAAGCAGTGTCACGCATAAACCACGCCTCGGCCGTGTCTCCTCCCACAAACCTGCGTATGACTTGACTTGGTATATATAGACTTAGGGTGAGTTGGGTTGATGCGAGAGGCGGAGGCGTCTGAGCACACCGACACACTGAGCCACACAAAAAGCTCCCTGCTCCGTGCCGGCCGCAACGTTGCCATATTATCGTACTCAGGCTCTTATATTTGCTGATTTCCGAGCCAAAAACTGTCTCCTCCACCCCGATAACTAGATTAATTTATAGTTATCATTGAAATGGTTAGTTTTTGGTGTTTTTTGGCAATAGTCTTGGGTCAGAAACTGGTAAATACGATGTTCTGAGGACGATAATCAGGCAACGGTGGTGTCGGGATTGTCAGCCTGAGACGCGTTGCCTTGGAGCGCCTCGTCCCAGCCACCGACCCATTTTCTTAAACATTTCAGCGCCCAAGTACGCACATTTAACAAGGATTTAGTAGGAGTCTTGAGCATTTATAGAGATAGTTTTATGACCCTGGTAGTAGTCTGACCCATTTTCTTAAACATTTCAGCGCCCAAGTACGCACATTTAACAAGGCTTTAGTAGGAGTCTTGAGCATTTGCAGAGATAGTTTTATGGCCCTGGTAGTAGTCTGGCCATTCTTTTGTGCCACTATGGTGAAAAAACACTCATGGAAACCTGATTAGTCTCCTCTTTGGCCTTTAGAAATAGATGACGTGGAAGTCGGCAGCGTCTGGGAATACCGATCCAGCCTGCCTCGCCCATAGGCAAGAATTGGTTCACCAATAGAGTGGTAGATGAAAGGAACAGGCTTGGGAGCCATGTTGTGGGCGCCAACACCATAGATACATTCAAGAAGAGGTTAGATAAAGCCATGGATGGTGAGGTAAGGTGGGGTTGAGTGTACAGGAGCTGCCTTATATAGGCCAACCGGCCTCTTGCAGACTCCTTACGTTCTTATGTTCTTCTTATGTTCTCTCTTCCTCCAGCCCTCCCGTCACCACCTGCTTCTCTCTCTCTCTCTCTCTCTCTCTCTCTCTCTCTCTCTCTCTCTCTCTCTCTCTCTCTCTCTCTCTCTCTCTCTCTCTCTCTCTCTCTCTCTCTCTCTCTCTCTCTCTCTCTCTCTCTCTCTCTCTCTCTCTCTCTCTCTCTCTCTCTCTCTCTCTCCCCCCCCTTCCTTCGTCTCTCCAGCCCTCCCGCCCCCATCTGTTTCTCTCTTTCCCTCCTCTGCCTACCTCCCTCCCCCTTCCCTCCGTCTGTTAGCCCTTATGTCACTATCTCCTGTCCTTTCCTCTCTTCCTCCCTTTCTCCAACCCTTCCTCTACCACTTGCTTCTTTCCTTCCCTTCTCTTCCTCCTTTCTTCCTACCCTCCCTCCCTGCTTCTCTCCCTCCCTTCTCTCCCTTCTTCCCTTCCTCCAGCCCTCTCGTTACGACCTGCCTCTTTCCTTTCCTTCATTCGTCAACCCTTCCGTCACAATAACTTCTCTCCGTCCCTCCTCTCCCTCCTTCCTTTCCCTCCCTTCCTCCTTCTGTCCCCCCCTTCCCTCTCTTTCTCCTTTCCTCCGGCTCCCTCCTCCGTCTTCTCCGCCTCATTCTCCCTTGTCCTCGTGTCTCCGGAAGCCGCCTCCTCAAGAATCAGCCGCGCCATATTGAACCAACACGGAAAGCTCTTGTTTGTAAATGACGTCATCCTCCCGCTTGTGTGTGTGTGTGTGTGTGTGTGTGTGTGTGTGTGTGTGTGTGTGTGTTCCTAACGTTAATATTTTTACCCACAGCAGAATTTTCAGTTTTTCTTTATTAACGGGCGACATTTTTTACCTTCTTTATTCCCCGCCGCCAGAAAATATTATACTGACCTGCGGGATTAGAATGTTATGTATGCCTTCATTTTTTTAATATTTGGAAGCTACATTTATACATTTTCCTTATGGAGTGGCTATTTCTTTTAGTAGTCAGCGCTTGGGCTTGGGAAATACTGGTGAATGCTGTAGTGGTAAACCTCTCCCTGAGCTCCTACAAGACACACAGCCTAAGCTCACGTTTTTGCCAGCGGACGGGATGAATGAATGAAGATGCTGGTTAACTCTTGCATAGTATAGTGGAGTAGTAAACCTTTCCCTCACTAGTACAGCATCAAAGTACAGTAGTAAATAGTGTAATGGTTAGCCTCTTCCTCGGTTACTACAAGACACACAGCCTAAGCTCACGTTTTTGCCAGCGGACGGGATGAATGAATGAAGATGCTGGTTAACTCTTGCATAGTATAGTGGAGTAGTAAACCTTTCCCTCACTAGTACAGCATCAAAGTACAGTAGTAAATAGTGTAATGGTTAGCCTCTTCCTCGGTTACTACAAGACACACCACCGAAGCGCACGTTTTTACCAGCGAAAGGGATGAAAGAGTGAAGATGCTGTTAACGCTTGCATAGTAGATACAACTTGCCAAGGAGAGAGGGGGGGGAGAGAGGGAGAGGGACCCTGCCTCCTCCATCGCTTCCTCCTCCTCCTCCTCCTCCTCCTCCTCCTCTTCCTATTCCTCCTCCTCCTCCTTGTCCGCTTTTATCGCCCGGTTAGTGGTAGCAGTAATGGTAGTTCTTTCCTCTTTCCTTCATGAATTCCATGCAGTTTTTCCATGCTGCATGGTTCTTTTTCCTTTCCTGCCAGCCTTGGCTGGAGGGATGGGGGGGTGGGGAGGAGCCTTCGCCTTTGCTGTCCTTCATCTTCCACCTTTGATTAAACAGCCTCGTAAGGACCAGCAGGTCTGCTGTTGTTTGTTCTTCCTTTGTGTTTCTTTGTGTTCCTCCTCCTCTCTCTTCCTCTTCTTATGCTCACGGTCATTTCGTTACTTCTCTTCCATTCTCTAACTCTTCTTGTTCCACGCTACCCATGATCCACTCCTCCTCCTCCACTCTTTCTCTTCCTCCCTCCTCTTTTACTCACGGCTGTTTTCCTCACCTCTCTCCTGGTTTCCTCCCTTTTCTTTCCTTCCTCCCTTTCTTTCCTTCCAGTTCGTGTACACGCGCGCTCACAGTTTTTAGGGCAGGCGGCGTGCTTATGAAGGCTGTCAATTATGAGGAAGCCGGTGATCTCGAACTAAAAGAATGAGGAGCGGGAAAAGGGTAGGTAGAAAGAGGAGGAGGAGGAGGAGGGGAAGAGAAATACAAAGCCTGCGTAGTAATAAAGAGGTTATCCTAGTTTAGCATTGAAGGATATTATACGGAGTTCCAATGTTTAAAAAGACGGAAAAGGTTCAAGGCAGCTGATAGACCACCGCTCCCCACGACACATTCCTTTCTCTCTCTCTCTCTCTCTCTCTCTCTCTCTCTCTCATTTATCCCTTCTTTTACCTTTGCTTTATTTTCTTCCATTTTCTTTTCTTTTTCTTTAAAGCCAATTCCCTCTCTCTCTTTCTGTCTATCTCTTTTTCTCTCCGTCTGTCTATATTATCTACTTACCTACTTACATATCTATCTATCTATCTATCTATCTATCTATCTATCTATCTTGCCCCAATTTAAGGTTATTTTGCTAAGGACACGTCTAAGAAATCGGTAATGAGTAGCGTTTCGTCCACTTCGTTGTGCTTACTTCGCTGCGTGCTTGTAGTTCTCCGCGCGTGTCCTTATCTCGCGGACTGACTTCCCGGCGAGGCGGCATTATGCAAAATACTATGTTTACACTTCGGCTTTCCTGCGTTGTTTATGTGGGCGGGTGCGTGTGTGTGGTTTCTTGCGTATTTCCGGGTTCTCTCTGTTTTTTTCCTCCGTGTGTGTGTGTGTGTGTGTGTGTGTGTGTGTGTGTGTGTGTGTGTGTGTGTGTGTGTGTCTCGGTTAATCTATTTGTGTCTGCCTCTATCTCTATCTTTCTCTCTGTTCTCCTCTCCTCTCCTCTCCTCTCTTCTCTTCTCTTCTCTTCTCTTCTCTCTCTTCCTTCCTCTTCTCTCTCTCTCT
Source organism: Eriocheir sinensis (assembly GCF_024679095.1). Classification (NCBI taxonomy): domain Eukaryota; kingdom Metazoa; phylum Arthropoda; class Malacostraca; order Decapoda; family Varunidae; genus Eriocheir; species Eriocheir sinensis. Next base: position 443,672 of record NW_026111543.1, on the reverse strand, counting down.
CTCTCTCTCTCTCTCTCTCTCTCTCTCTCTCTCTCTCTCTCTCTCTCCCAATATAGTGAAAACAATGGATGATATTTTTCCGTACCCTAAAGGTGAAGCCGAAAAAGAAATTATATTATTCAACACACACACACACACACACACACACACACACACACACACACACACACACACACACACACACACACACACACCGCTTGTACGTATACGCTCCTCGTGAAAAATTTCCGGTGTCGTGGGGGTCGTTAGAAGCTGGAGTTGTGGCTGGCAGAAAGGAGCCCCATATAAATATTACGTGTTTTCTTCCTTCACCTCGTGGCCGCGCGCTGCATCGCCTTCCTTCGCCCTTTGTTAAGGGGTCACGCCGGGCCGCTGCCATGCTTTACCACGCAGGAAACAAGCGCTGGGTCTTGAGTATAGAATGATACACTGATGGCAGCGCTTGGATATCCCTGTCTTGTGGGGTTTATTGTTTTTTACTTTTTCTTTTGTTTCGTCTTGCATTGCCTTCCTTCGCCCTTTGTCGAGGGTTCACCCCGTGCCGCTGCCTTGCTTTACTACGGAAGAAACAAGCGTTGTGTCTTCAGTGTGGGATGATACACTGGTGGCAGCGCTTGGATATCCATGTCTTGTGAGGTGTATTGTTTTTTACTTGTTCTTCTTTTTCGTCCTGGATCACCTCCCTGCACCCTTTGTTGAGGGTTCACGCCGGGCCGCTACCTTTCTTTACTACGGAGGAAACGAGCGCTGGGTCTTGAGTGCGGTATGGTATAATAGTGGTACCGTGGCAACGCTTGGATCCTTGTCCCGTGAGATGTACTACTGGTGTTGTGCTAATCTTCTGGGATGTATTATTTTCTTTAATTAAATCTGAAATCGTAATGGTGACTCTTGTAGTGGAATTCTTAAAAGCAGTGAAGAGAATCGTGTCAAACCGAGGACATGGGTTCGAGTCACACCGAAGGACGATGACAATTTTCAACCATCGCCAAGTGTCAAAAGATTACCTTCATGCTGGCCAGGTCCTCAGTCAACACTAGCTGCAGCGACTTCGTTCAAGTGGAGCACCGGGGGGCAGCATGGGCTAAACAAGTCATACATCACGGCAGCCACTTAAAATAACGCCTGCACCACTAACAGACTCCGGTCGTCCAAGAGGCCCCTCTAGAGTGCCTACCGGCGCTAAAGGCAGCACCTAAAAAAATGGTGTTGAATACCTTTCCTATGGCTCTGGCTTGTGACCTAAGTCCAGCACGTGTTCTCAGTAATTGCTCTGCTTGTATTGGTGGTGGTGGTGGTGGTTACCCGTTCAAGGCAGTCGTGTTCGTGTGTAGTGTTGCGTCTTTATTTCCTCGTTGGATATGCGGCGAAACTCCATTTTAGTGACGAATCAAAACTGTCACCCTTTTCGTAGCGGTACATAAAGTCTTGGTATTGGAAGTGATGGCAATGTGGTCGTATTGGCATCAAGGGCAAGCAATTCATTCCCCGGCTTGATCTGTGACATTCCTCGTGCCCCGTGTGGCTGGGATGCTGTCAGGCTCTGGAGATGCCTCGTCTCTGGGGTGTCGGTGATCCATAAACCTTTGATCTCCGCGACGCGTACCGGTGAAGGCTACAGAGACATTGCATACCGAGATCAGAGGCCGAGATGTCCCAGGGAGTCATCTGTGCCTCCCCGCTCCCCCTCCCTCTCTCCTTCTCCCCTCTTCATCGTTGTAATTCCTTTTCTGTCTTCGGTAGATATGCAAAACCGTCACTTTTCATCCTTTTGGTTAATTTTCAGTCTCCTGTATTTTAGATTTCAATTGATATCCATTTCTCTCCCTCTCCTTCATCCTTTTAATTCCTTTTCAGTTTTCAGTGTCTAATAATTCTACTGATAGGCATTGCTGTTCCTCTTATATTTCTCTTGATATGCATTACCGTCATTCCCTTTCATCTCTCATCTCTTCATCTTTCATCTCTTCATTGTCTTATATTTCTTCTGATATTTATTAATGTCCCTCTTTTTCATCTTTTTAATTCGCTTTCTGTCCTCATTATCTCAAGTTTCAAGTGATATTCATTAAACCTCTCTTCTCCATCCTCTTGATTCCTTTTAGTCTTCAGTATTTTCTATTACTCTGATATTATTGTTCCTTTCTTTTATCTTTGTATTCCTTTTCAGTGCTCGGCTTCTTATTTTTCAACTGGTATATCCATGGTTGTTCCTCGTCTTCAACCTTTTAATCCCTTCTCAGTCTTCATTGTCTTATATTTCTCATGATGTCATTACGGATCTTGCTGTGTACAAGCATAACATTGCAACGTTTTTTATATATTTTTTCAACTGGATTTCAGTTTTTCGATTCGAAGTTTATTTTTTCAACTTCGTAGCTAATGATCTAATATTCATTCCCCGAAAAAGAAGAGAAAAAAAATTGTTGTAAAATGAAAATGCTTATTCTCATCTGTTTCACGGCAATGGAAATTAATGTTACGAACTCAAATAAAGAACAGACACTTGTAGATTTATTTTTTTAGAGTAAACAACTCAAGGACAAAAATAATTGAGAAAAATAAAAAGCCCGCCAATGACTACCCCTTTAAAAGAGAGTATAGATGATGGATTATAATATAGTCACGAAATGATAAATTTGTTTCGAGTAAGGCTACAAATTTTCATATAAAAACCGAAGTTAAGAAGTAAGAACCACCAATATTTATACGAAAACACGAATTTCAGAAGTAGGAGAGGAGGACAAATTTCCCCGTGCAGTATCAGGATGAACGAGGAATATATTTAAGTCCCGCGTTCTGAAGATAAATTGGAGGTAATGAGTTTGCACGCCTTGACTGACTACGCGCCGCGGCTGCTGAGGCTGAGCAGGATAAACACACCGCGCCGAGGGGCACCCAGGACGCGGCGGCGGCGGCGGGGAAGAGACGCGTGTTCTTGTGTGTGTGTGTGTGTGTGTGTGTGTGTGTGTGTGTGTGTGTGTGCCAATGAAGATGATGTGAGGAATTGTAATGATGGAAATAAATGGGACTTTTCTTATTATTATTATTCTTACTCTTATTCTTATTTTATTTTAGCTATTTTTATTGTTGTTGTTCTTCATTTTCTTTTTCTTATTCTTCCTCTTCTTCTCTTTCTTCTTCTTTTTTCTTCATCTGCTTCCGTTGCTTTTTCTTTGTCGTCTTTTTCTTCTTCTTCTTCTTCTTCTTCTTCTTCTTCTTCTTCTTCCACATCTTCATCATATTCTTCTTCTCTTCATTTAACGTCCTTATTATCTCTCATGGGGCTGGACGGGTTGATGGGACGAAGATAGTTACGTTCAGTGGGTAGATATGGTACTTAAAAAGGGACGGTAAAGGCATGTAAAAAGGGCGTACACAGGGTTAGTATATATAGGATGCGGTAACTAAGAGGCTTGAGTGTGGGCGCTGTGCATAAACTGAGTACTTGTAGAGATGAAAAGCGTCTTGCTCAGTAGGTAGATATGGCACTTAGAAGGGGACGGTTAAGGTACGTAAAAAGAGCGTACACGGTGTTAGTAGATGTACGATGAGGTAACTGAGAGGCTTGAGTATGCATAGACGCCGTGCATAAATTTGTTGGGACTCTTGGCACGAGGTGTGAGGGAAAGGAGTAAGGTCGGTGTTGTCAGACGCTTCCACCCCACATGTCAACTACTTACAAAGGCAAAAAGGAGATCAGTCTGGTTATAATGGGTGTTTTCTAAGGTTCATGGTACAGAGGAAGGGTCAAACTACTACCAGGGTCATAAAACTACCCCTGGATATGCCCAGTGCTCCTACGAAAGGCTAATCAAATTAGTTTTTTGAGGGTTTTCAGTACAATGGAAGGGTCAGACTACCACCAGGGTCATAAATCTATCCCTGAATATCCCCAAAACTCCTTTGAAAGGCTAATTTGGGGGGTTCACAGTACAGAAGAAGGTCAAACTACCACCAGGGTCATAAAACTACCCCGTTAATGCCCCAAACTCCTACAAAGCCTAGTCAAATGAGTGTTTTTAGGTTCAAGATACAGAGGAAGGGTCAAACTACCACCAGGGTCATAAAAGTACCCTGAAATGACCAAAACTCCTACAAAAGCCTAGTCAAAGGAGTGTTTTTAGGTTCAAGATACAGGAGGGTCAAACTACGACCAGGGTCATAAAACTATTCCTGGAAATGCCCAAAACTCCTACGAAAGCCTTGTCAAATAGATGTGCTTGGGCGCCGAAACGTTTCAGAATACGGAATTATGTGTGTGCAAGCTCCTGTCTTTCCTGAGCGAGGCGTTGGCTGCGTCGTTGCTGGGCAGAGGCTTGGCGAGTGTTACCGAGGGTCTGGGCTGCCCGCACGTGGTATTTCTGGCTGTCATGGCTGGGCGTGGCGGGCAAGGAGGGGCGGCCAGTTTGGGATGCAACGTAGCCAGAAGAGGAGTTAGAGTGCTATATATGCAGCAGTGCTGGGCACTTGCGGTACTTTTTGCGGTACTGCGGTTCTACCGCACTACCAAACCGGTACCGCAGTACCGCAGAGGATTGCTGAAAGTACCGGAGTACCGGTACCGCGTTCAAATTTCCTGCGGTACTTTTCGCGGTACTAGCAAACACTTTCAAGAAAAATAGTGATGATAATAATTAATGAATAAATAAATATGTAAATAAAAATAAACAATACCACTGTTTGAGGGGGTCGGGGTGGGGGGGGTACCATACCCACCAGACAGACAGACAGACAGTCGGACATACACAGACACCGTGGGAAGAGGGAGGCACTTTCACTGAAAAGGATAGCTACGTATTGTTAATTAAACGGAGGTGAATTTACATCGGAGGGAGGTTGGAACCAAGATTTTTACACCTATGTTTTGCTAGGAGGAACCATACTTGCTTCTAAAATTGATCAACACCTCATAACTCCTATAGTACGTTAAATCAATTCATCTTTAGTTGCGTGCGCGCCGATTATCTCGCTATAACTGGCAACAGAGAAAGAAGGGGGAGTTTTTATGACCCTGGTGATAATTTGACCCTTCTACTGTACCATGAACTTAAAGAAACACACATTTGACAAGGCTTTCGTAGGAGTTGTGGGCATTTCCAGGGGTAGTTTTATGACCCTGGTGGTAATTTGACCTTTCTTCTGTACCATGAACTTAAGAAACACTCATTTGACAAGGCTTTCGTGGGAGCTGTGGGCATTTCAGGGGTTTTGTTTTATCATCCTGGTGTTATTATGACCCTTCTTCTGCACCATGAACATAAAGAAACACTCATTTGACAAGGCTTTCGTGGGAGTTGAGGGCATTTCCAGGGGTATTGTTTTATCATCCTGGTGGTAGTCTGACCCTTCTTCTGCACCATGAACCTAAAGAAACACTCATTTGACAAGGCTTTCGTGGGAGCTGTGGGCATTTCGAAATGTTGTTTTATGACCCTGGTGGTAGTTTGACCCTTCTTCTGTACCATGACCCTAAAAAAACACTCCTTAGAAATTTAGAACCCGACTGATTTCCTTTTTCGCCTTTGGAAATCGTTGATGTTAGAGGTGGAAGCGTCTGGCAATACCGACCTGAGGCTGCCGCTGTGTGTGTGTGTGTGTGTGTGTGTCCCGCTATGGCCCGCACCAGCTACATATTACTTGCTTCCCTCTGCACTACATGTTGAGTCTATCCTATTTCCCGTCCACCTCTGTCCACTAGACTTTTCGTACTGTGACATATTTTCTGATTAAACATTACCCTCCCTGGTGTGCTATTTGGCTGCCTTTTGATCGTACTAAGAGTGGGGCGTCAATTGTTCCCGGTCCGTGATTAATATTGTCCGCTTTCCGTTTTCTTTCCGTTTAACAGTTAGTAGAATTTGCCTCCTGTCGTCGGTAGTTCCATAGACATTTTGTAATATTTTTTTGTTTGGTTTTTCTTCTGTTTCTGGACTATTAATCACGTTTTTTTTTTTTCATTTCCCTTTTTGTTTTCTTGCACTTTAACAGTTAATAGAATTTGTCTCCTGTCGTCGGTAGTTCTATAGACATTTGTGATTTATTGCCGTGTTTTTTTGCTCCGTTTTTTGGGCTTTTAATCACAAGGTTTTTTTCCTTTCTCTTTTCGTTTTCTTGTACTTTAACAGTTAACAGAATTTGCCTCTCGTCGTAGGTCGTTCTGTAGACATTTGTAATATATTTGTTTTGTTTTTTCTCTTATCGGGTGCCTTTTCGTACTAATCTCATTTTCTTCGACACTTAATATTATTTTCCACTAACAGTTTCCTTCCTGGCAGTCACTCGCTCGTGCCGTGGACATTTATAACTTTTTCTGTAATCTTGTTCTGTTCCTGTGCCCTTTTTGCATTAATCACATTTTTTTCGATACTTTATTATTTCCACCAGTAATTTCCTTCCTGGCAGTCACTCGCTCGTGCTGCTAACATATATAACTTTTTTCCCGTGTGAAAGAAGTTTTCTCGTGTGTTCAAACTTGCTTCTCGGGTACACTTCCCTAACACACTCGAGGACGTCCCTGCTGATGCCTCGGTCCCCGCCTTCCACGCCCCCTCGCCGCCACCAACACTCTTTGGGTCATGTTCTTAAACCTTTCGTCGCCCAAGGACATACACTCAACAAGGCTTTCGTAGGATTTGTGGGCATTTCCAGGGGTAGTTTTATGACCCTGGTGGTAGTTTGACTTAGTTTCTGCACCAGGAGCGTGAGGAAACATTCTTTTTTGGCCTTTAGATATGATTTATTTATGGGAAGGGAACGTTTAAGAATACCGACCATATTATCAAGCCTTTCGGAGCCCAAGCACACACATTTAACAAGGCTTTCGTAGGATTTGTGGGCATTTCCACGGGTAGTTATATGACTCTGGTGGAAGTTTGAAAATGTTCCTACGCTGTGAAATTAAAGAAACACTCACGGGGGACGCGTTTGACCTCATTTTTGGCTTTTAGAAGTGATTGATGTAAGGGAAGGGAGCGTCTAAGAACACCATCCCTCTATCTATCTCGCCCCCGTCCTTTGCCTCAGCCGCTGCCCCCTCCCCTCCCCTGCAACGCCTCTCTCTCTCGTTCGCTAATATTTAGATGATCACTTCGAAATTTCTTCTACAGTCGAAGCCACATGTCAGCCAGTTTTACATCCAATCTATACCACCTTTTCCTCTTCCTCCTCCTTCACTTCCTCCTCCTCCTCCTCTTCTTCCTCCGCCTCGTCTTTTTTCTTTTCTTTTTCTTCTTCTTCTTCTTCTTCTTCTTCTTCTTCTTCTTCTTCTTCTTCTTCTTCTTCTTCTTCTTCTTCTTCTTCTTCTTCTTCTTCTTCTTCTTCTTCTTCTTCTTCTTCTTCTTCTTCTTCTTCTTCTTCTTCTTCTTCTTCTTCTTCTTCTTCTTCTCCCTCTATATCTTCTTCTTGTTTTTCTTCCTCCTCCTCCTCCTCTTCCTTCTCTTTTTCTCTTTTTCTTGTTCCTCCTCCTCCTCCTCTTGTGCGGCAGTTCGTTCGGTAGGGTTGACGCCACCATCATCATGCCTCCACCCCAAAGCTTGGCTCCCCCGTTGAGGCTTCCGCGCGGCCTCGGACTGAGTGATGTGCAGCGAGGGAGTGGCGGGAGGAAACAAGGTGACTCTTCAGACCGTCTCCCTCTACACTTCAGTTGGCAGTAGGGGAGGCGGTGGCCGAGTGGTTAGCGTGCGGGCGTGGTGTCCCCTTCTTAGTCAGCCGTTACTGATGTATTGCTGCTGCTGCACAGACAAAATAATAATAATGAAATAAATAAATAGATGAATTAATAGATAAATAATCATTGTGTTATTTACTCGCCTCGAAAAATATATTATGCTATGAAAAATATATATCCAAAGGGTGATAATAAATAGAGAAAATATAAATGCGTGAAAGTAATGCTAGAAAGAGACGAAATAACAACATCCCGTAATTTCAAACCTTAGCAAGAATATTTAAACACACATTTCTTATATAACATTCGATTTGATGAACTTTAAAATCACACAGGTCCATATTCATCAACGCCTCGGGCTGCCATTACGACTATTGCCCAAGGCCACGGAGAAGATTAACCGGGTTTTTATGAGTGTTTTTTTTCCGGTTCGTGGTTCTGAAGTCGTGTAAAACTATCACCGGGATCACAAAGCAGTTCGTGAAAGGTCCGTCAGCTTCTACGGGAGGCTTTTCAGACAGGCGAACTGAGTGAGGCGCCGACACGTTAAGAATGCGAGAGGAGAGTTTCAAGACGCCTCGCCACCCGAAACTGACCTCTCTTGACCTCTCGTTCTTTTATCTTTTTTCCCGGAGCAGCGTTTAGCAGGCTCTCTTGTTTATGTTTTTATTTTTTTTGCCCCTGAGCTGCCTCCCTTCCCGGCAAAATAATATGATGACTCATGTGATCGGAACCGAAAAATACGTGTCCGCGCCGCAAACATATAAACGAACAAAAAGCAGCCAGTCATGTCCGCGGCGCCTGGCTTTGATTTGACACGTGACGGCGAGCGTGGTGACAGCCTTGAGTGGCGTCGCGTGGCTCGCTGCTGCGCCCGGCACTAACGTCAGCAAGATGCGATCACCGCCGTCTTTGCAGCTCTACCAGGGGAGTTCCAAGACACCTCTCCACCCGATTGTCGGCTACTCTGTCAACTATTTGCGGGGTTGACTACAGCGGACTTTTTTTTTGTTTAATCTTTATTTCGCCCTTGAACTGCGGATTGATGCATTTAGTATTAAGTGTCTGCGGAGAATCACGGGATATCGCTGGAATGACATTGTGTCAAACCGGCAATCATTTCGTAAGACTGATTTGAGGCCTGTTACCTGCAGAGTGCGTGGACACCAACTCCAGCACGGCACCCAGAAGTCAATCTTTATCACTGGGTTGTTTTTGTAAGAGTTAACCCCGAGTGGAGGAGGCCGAGGGGACGCCCACATAGTTTGTGGATTGAGCAAATCAACAGATCCTGTCAGGAGGTACTTGGGACGGGAAGAGAACTACATGGGGACCTGCCCGGAGGAACCCGCGGGTTTGACGTCGTAGGGTGGGCGTGGCGACGCGCCCCCGGCTTATGACCCAATTGACTGACTGAATATGCTACCTCTTTTATTGTAAAAACATTAATATTCATGTACCTCATCTCCTCGTGGACTTGATACTTAAAATCTTATGATTGGCTATGAATGTTGCCCCTGCCTGCATCAGACTCCATAAATAGCGTTACTTTGTGCACCCGTGATTCTTGTATTCTGCCTGCGTCACAAAGGTTTGTACTCTGTCATGATTCTTGTGCCCTGCCTCCTCTGGTATGATTCTTGTACCCTGCGTGCTCTGGTATGATTCTTGTAAACCTCCTATTCTGTCATGATTCTTTCATCCTTGCTACATCACACACGTTTTCATTCTCCTTTTCTGGCCATCCTTCGACAGACTGGCTTTTCAATAACAATTATTCAGAAGACCAAGATCGCCCTAAGACTTATCGAAGCCCAGTCTTGGTTTCTGTTTCTCAATATTTCCGAGGAAGGTTCACCAAGACTTGGCTGAGAGCATGTGTCAGCTTTGCCTCAAGAAACGCGGTGCTCCTCGGCGTCTAGCGTGACTCTGGACGATCAAAGGACGCCCGTAGTTTGCCTGACGCGGCCACTTTCCGTCCATTTAAGGGCCACGAGGAACACGGCTCTGCTCGCCGGTGTCTAGCGTGACTCTGGACGATCAGAGGACGCCTGCAGTTAGCTTGACGCGGCCGGCCACCTTCCTCCCTTTTAAGACTAAGCAAATATTTTACCTCGGGCGAAGGTTGGGGGCCAGAGCGCGTCATTAAGATCATTGCCTCGCCCCTCGCCCTATCCCCTCGACCCTCGACCCTCACCGCCACTCGCCCATTAAAGACCCAATTACTGCCTTCCCCCCCCCCCCTCTCTCTCTCTCTCTCTCTCTCTCTCTCTCTCTCTCTCTCTCTCTCTCTCTCTCTCTCTCTCTCTCTCTCTCTCTCTCTCTCTCTCTCTCTCTCTCTCTCTCTCTCTCTCTCTCTCTCTCTCTCTCTCTCTCTCTCTCTCTCTCTCTCTCTCTCTCTCTCTCTCTCTCTCTCTCTCTCTCTCTCTCCAATTAAATGGCTTAATGTTAAACACAAAGAAAACCCAGTGCATGTTTATTGGAAGTCGGGGAATGACATCCCAGATCCCACAAAACATCCACCTACAGGATGATGATAGTAACATCATCCCCAGCACCTCCCTGAAGAACTTGGGTGTATATTTTGACGCTCACTTGACTTTTGAAACAAAATAAGTAGTAAGATTTTTAGTACCATTATGTAGATAAATCGTATAAAAGAGAACTTTAGCAAAAAGGCAAGAGTTACAGCTGTACAATCGCTTGTATTAAGCATAATTATTTATGGAATAAAAATATGGGGCACCGCTAATAAAACACACATGCAACAAATTCAAAAATTGCAAAACTATGCTGCAAAAGTTGCACTGGGTGGTGGCGCCAAACGTGACCATGTGACGCCATTCTTAAAGGAACTCGGTTGGCTGAAGGTAAACAAAAATACGTGTACGAACTAGGAACTAGGCGTAATTACCTATAACATCATAAAGGGAAACGTACCGAGCTATTTGTTTTATTTGCCATATGTGAGTGACATGAGCACTGTTCCTACCAGACAGCAGCATCAGCTGCACGTCCCCAAAGCACGCACCAATACAGGGCAAGATCCATGCTTGTGGCTGCACCAACACTCTGGAACAGCCTCCCTCTCTCGATAAGGAATGCACAATCTTTACCATCTTTTAAGAAGCAATTGCACCAATATCTTTTTAGTGACCAGTTCAATATGTAGTCTTTTTTAGTCTTTTATTAATGTATTTTAATATATTTTATTTCTCTTTTAATTTTAATATTTTTATTACACATCTATTTTAAAATTAGACTCCTTGCCGTAGATAAAGGCAAGACAGGATGTAGCTACTATGTACTTATATATTCATGTGCTTTATTGTATAAATGTGAAGAATAACCATTGTAAAATGGAATAAACTTCTGAATCTGAATCTGAATCTGAATCTCTCTCTCTCTCTCTCTCTCTCTCTCTCTCTCTCTCTCTCTCTCTCTCTCTCTCTCTCTCTCTCTCTCTCTCTCTCTCTCTCTCTCTCTCTCTCTCTCTCTCTCTCTCTCTCTCTCTCTCTCTCTCTCTCTCTCTCTCTCTCTGCAGGCATCTCATTCAAAGGTAAAACAAAGTAATTTATCTTCATTTCTTTTCTCAGGTACGTTCCGCAGCCTCGGGTCGCCTGGTGCAGTCCTCGGGCAGGCCGTGTGTGTGTGTGTGCTGGGTTACTGCAGGGCGGAACGTGAGTGTGTCTTGGTATGTTTTGTGAGGGTCTGCTCCTGGTTTCTTCTGGGAATTGTTAGGTTATAGTAAGGTTAGATAGATAGATTGATGAATAGATACAAAGCTGGTTAGATAGGTAATATAGACAGATATATAAGTAATTAGATATAGATGGAGAGTTAGACAGATAGAAAGATAAGTAGACAGAGATAGCGTGAAATATATAAATAGATAGATAGATAGACATAAGATACAGATAGATATAGAGATAGATAATAAATAGATAGATAGATAGATATATTAGTGTGTATGTTTCTTGTTTTTTTATTTTTTATTTAATTTTTTTTTTGTGTGTGTATGAATTTTCCCGGCGTCATTAATATAATTATATTCATCAGAGCGCCTCATAAACCATATTTATTTATATTACATTAACTCGTAAAAAAATTATTGGTATTTTTCATCGGGTTTCCATTATTCACAAAGTTTCCCCCAAAAAACAATTCCGGAATCGTTTATTAGTACGTGCTCATTAGCCTTTATTTTTCGACCTGCTCTGCCGTGTGTTGCTAGCTGTGGCCTTCTGTCTGTTAGCGCCTCTGCTGTCGCCTATAAGAAGACATACGGGCCAGTATTCTCAGACGCTTTCGGCTCTCACAGCGTCTATTTCCCAAGGCCACAAAGGGGATTGGTCGTGTTCTCATGTGTGTGTTTCCTATTCACGGTGCAGAAGCCTTGTCCATCTATCATTAGGCTCGTAAAATTACCCATGGAAATACTGACACAGTCTCAATCAATGCCTTATCAAATGTGGATGTGTAAGCCAAGAAAGGTTTTAGAATGTGTCTTTTCCACGTTCATGGTCAAACTGTCATTAGGATCGTAAAACTAAACATGGAAATACTAACACAACCTATATCAAAGCCTTATCAAGTGTGGGTGTGCCCTGGAAGGTTTGATAATGTGTCATTCTCACACTCATGGCGCAGAGGCTTTGTGAAACTATCACTAAGCTCATAAAATTAACCATGGAAATACCAACACAGACTCTACCAAACCCTTTTTTTTTTTTTTTTTTTTTTTTTTTTTTTTACAGCAAAGGGCACAAAAAAGTAAACATTAATAAAAAAAAAAAGCCCGCTACTCGCTGCTCCTAAAAAGAATCCAAAGAGGTGGCCGAAAGATAAGTCAGTTTCGGGAGGAGAGGTGTCCTGATACCCTCCTCTTGAAGAGTTCAAGTCGTAGGCAGGAGGAAATACAGATGAAGGAAGATTGTTCAGAGTTTACCAGCGTGAGGGATGAAGAGTGAAGATGCTGGTTAACTCTTGCATAAGGGGTTTGGACAGTATAGGGATGAGCATGGTAGAAAGTCGAGTGCAGCAGGGCGGGAGGAAGGCATGCAGTTAGCAAGTTCAGAAGAGCAGTCAGCGTGGAAATATCGATAGAAGATAGAAAGAGAGGCAACATTGCGGCGGAATTTAAGGTGAAGACTATCAGTATGAGGAGGAGAGCTGATGAGACGAAGAGCCTTTACCTCCACTCTGTCAGAAGAGCTGTGTGGTGGAGCCCCCCCCACATGAGATGCATACTCCATACGAGGGCGGACAAGGCCCTGTATATGGACAGCAACTGTGCAGGGAGAAGAACTGGCGGAGACGGTACAGAACGCCCAGCCTCGAGGAAGCTGATTTAGTAAGAGATGAGATATGAAGTTTCAGTTGATTTTGAGTTAAGGATAGACCGAGGATGTTTAGTGTTGAGGAAGGTGATAGCTGGGTGTTGTCAAAGAATAGGGATAGTTGTTTGGAAGATTGTGTCGAGTGGATAGGTGGAGAAACTGTGTTTTTGGCGTTGAAGGACACCAGGTTTTCTTGCCCCAATCGGAAATAATAGTAAGGTCTGAGGCTAAGCGTTCTGCAGCCTCAGCCTTGAATCGTTAAGTTCCTGAAGGTGGGTCTTCTATTAAAAGTTGAATAATGCAGAGTGGAATCATCGGCGTAGGAATGGATAGGACAGTTCGTTTTGGAAAGAAGATCATCAATGAACAACAGAAAAAGAGTGGGAGATAGGACAGAACCCTGTGGGACACCACTGTTAATAGATTTAGGGGAAGAACAGTGACCGTCTACCACGGCAGAAATAGAACAGTCAGAAAGGAAACTGGAGATAAAGGTACAGAGAGAACGATAGAAACCGTAGGAGGTAGTTTAGAAAGCAAAGATTTGTGCCAGACCTATCAAAAAGCTTTTGATATGTCCAGCGCAATAACAAAAGTTCACCGAAACGGCTAAGAGGATGACCAAGAGGTCAGTTAAGAAGGCTGGGGAGATCACCAGAACGCCCTTGCAGAACCCATACTGGCGATCAGATAGAAGGTCAGAAGTGGAAAGGTGCTTTGAGATCTTACGGTTGGGATTGATTCAAAAGCTTTAGATGAACAAGAAAGTAAAGCAATGGGACGGTAGTTTGAGGGATTAGACGGTCACCTTCTTAGGTACAGGCTGTGTGAAGGCATACTTCCAGCAAGAAGGAAAGGTAGATGTTGACAGGCAGAGGCGAAAGAGTTTGACCAGGCAGGGTGACAGCACGGAGGCACAGTTTTTAAGGACAATAGGAGGCACTCCATCAGGTCCATAAGCCTTCTGAGGATTGAGGCCAGAGAGGGCATAGAAACATCATTTTGAAGAATCTTTATAACAGGCATAAAGGAGTCAGAGGGGATGAGTAGGAGGAATATGCAGAGAATCGTCCAGAGTGGAGTTTTAGAAAAGTTTGAGAGAAGAGTTCAGCCTTAGAGATAGATGAGACGGCAGTGTTGCCATCAGGACTGAGGTGGAGGGAAAGATGAAGAAGTGAAGTTGGAGGAGATGTTTTGGCTAGATGCCAGAAGTCACGGGAAGAGTTAGAGAAAGCAAGGTTTTGACATTTTCTATTAATGAAAGAATTTTTGGTTAGTCGGAGAATAGATTTGGCACGATTTCGGGCAGAAATGTAAAGTTCATAATTAGCATTAGTTTGAAGGCTCTGGTATCTTTTGTGAGCTACCTCTCTATCATTGACAGCACGAGAACAAGCGTGATTAAACCAAGGCTTTTAGCGTGAGGGTAGAGAAAGAACGAGGAATGTATGCCTCCATTCCAGAGACAATCACCTCTGTGATGCGCTGAGCACACACAGAGGGTCTCTATCCTGGAAGCTAATAATCATTCCACGGGAAATCGGAAGACATCCTCAGGTCGTCCCACCGAGCTGAAGCAAAATCAGAAGCATCGCCTCTTCGGTGGGTCAGAGGATGTACAGGAACGATAGGACAGGATGCAGAAATAGATTGTGATCGGAGGCCCAACGGAAGAGAACAGTTTGACAGAATAAGCAGAAGGGTTTGAGGTAAGAAGAGGTCTAGAATGTTGGGCCGATCTCAAGACAGTCAGGAATACGTGTAGGGTGCTGGACCAGCTGCTCTAGGTCGTTGAGGATAGCAAAGTTGTGAAGCTTGTTCACCAGGATGGTCAGTGATAGATTGATGAATAGATACAAAGCTGGTTAGATAGGTAATATAGACAGATATATAAGTAATTAGATATAGATGGAGAGTTAGACAGATAGAAAGATAAGTAGACAGAGATAGCGTGAAATATATAAATAGATAGATAGATAGACATAAGATACAGATAGATATAGAGATAGATAATAAATAGATAGATAGATAGATATATTAGTGTGTATGTTTCTTGTTTTTTTATTTTTTATTTAATTTTTTTTTGTGTATGAATTTTCCCGGCGTCATTAATATAATTATATTCATCAGAGCGCCTCATAAACCATATTTATTTATATTACATTAACTCGTAAAAAAATTATTGGTATTTTTCATCGGGTTTCCATTATTCACAAAGTTTCCCCCAAAAAACAATTCCGGAATCGTTTATTAGTACGTGCTCATTAGCCTTTATTTTTCGACCTGCTCTGCCGTGTGTTGCTAGCTGTGGCCTTCTGTCTGTTAGCGCCTCTGCTGTCGCCTATAAGAAGACATACGGGCCAGTATTCTCAGACGCTTTCGGCTCTCACAGCGTCTATTTCCCAAGGCCACAAAGGGGATTGGTCGTGTTCTCATGTGTGTGTTTCCTATTCACGGTGCAGAAGCCTTGTCCATCTATCATTAGGCTCGTAAAACTACCCATGGAAATACTGACACAGTCTCAATCAATGCCTTATCAAATGTGGATGTGTAAGCCAAGAAAGGTTTTAGAATGTGTCTTTTCCACGTTCATGGTCAAACTGTCATTAGGATCGTAAAACTAAACATGGAAATACTAACACAACCTATATCAAAGCCTTATCAAGTGTGGGTGTGCCCTGGAAGGTTTGATAATGTGTCATTCTCACACTCATGGCGCAGAGGCTTTGTGAAACTATCACTAAGCTCATAAAATTAACCATGGAAATACCAACACAGACTCTACCAAAGCCTTATCAAGTGTGGGTGTGTAGGCCCTGAAAGGTTTGAGAACACGGCCGTAGCTGGAGAGACTCAGAATCCCTATAGGTAAGCAGACTGTCATGATCTGGGTATCTCGTTCTCTGCCCCGCGGCGCTGTTTTCAATTCATAAAAGTTTCAAAAGACGAAAGAGTCTGAATTGCTTGCGAGGTTTTCCCTACGTTCAATTTGACCTTCCTTTGATGCAAGGAAAACGTATATAAATAAAGGCAGTGAGGCGTATTCTTTCCTTTCCTAAGTCTCTGTATACACAAGGTCTTCGTTACAGAGAGGCGGAGCGGCGTGGGTTTCAGATTTGAGACTCGATAGATTGCCACTTTTGTTACACTGTTGTTGCTTTTCCTTCATGCTAAGAACTCCAGTGGAAATATTTCTCTTCTCCCACAAAACAGTCCATGCATAACCCAGCAACTTCTCCGAGAGGAATTTTGAAACAGGCGAAGTCAGATGCCGACACGTTAAGAATACGGCTTGAATCAGGGACGCGCACTCAGGGTCACGGCGCTAAGAACAGACCGTCAACAAGTGCCTGTAGGGAGTCCAGTAGCATATATAGAAGACCTTAGATCCGTGTTTATGGTCGTGTTTATATTTCCGTCCGAACATATCAGGTAAATCTGACGTTGCAGTAACAGGATGTGAGTGACGCGCAATGCATTTCAAGCGTTGTGTTATTTGTTGACGTGTTTTTGATGCAGACGTAAATGACTCGCGCCTTTTATGTGTTTTGCTTCGAGCAGTGAAAATGACGCAATACGAGCAGTCTTTCTTTAATTGGTGGACTTGTTCTCTCTCTCTCTCTCTCTCTCTCTCTCTCTCTCTCTCTCTCTCTCTCTCTCTCTCTCTCTCTCTCTCTCTCTCTCTCTCTCTCTCTCTCTCTCTCTCTCTCTCTCTCTCTCTCTCTCTCTCTCTCTCTCTCTCACACACACACACACACACACACACACACACACACACACACACACACACACACACACACACACACACACACACACACACACACACACACACACACACCATATGTTAGACTTAGTCATTAGTGATGATGTAAACAATCTCATAGGTAGGGTGGATGTTGAACATGAATTTACTATTTCCCCAGTTCACAGGCTCATAACATTTAGATTATTATTGCCAATATGTAAGGTAACTAAGAAAATTTATTTTAGGAATAAGGTGGGTTTCTCTGCTGCTACATTTATCAGTGAAATTAGTCAGACTGGAGAGTGTGTTCACAATGATTTGTTATTTAAATCAAATTGTGTGAATTGTCTTACTGATATTTATAATGAGGTGATTAAGACACAATATAACAATGTGTGTCCGATCCTAGAGAAGGTCATTACTGTCAAGGATAGATCTCCCTGGTTTAATGGTGAAATTTTGACACTGAAAAGAGAGAAACGACGCAAGGAACGTAAATGGAGAAATGAGGGGTCTGTTGTGGCCTGGGAGGATTATAAAAATGTGAGAAATCGCTATAATGACTTGATAAGTAGGAGTAAAAGAAACTATTATCATACTAAAATTCTTGAGGCAGGATCAGATATGAACAGATTATATCAACTTTTCAACAGTCTTACTGGTACTACTTTGAGAAGAAAGCTTCCCGATGGTTTCTGTGATAAAGATTTAGCGGATAACTTTTGTAGTTTTTTCAAGAGTAAGATTATGAATATTGTATCGGAATTTGTGTACACACCTTTTATGCCTGTTGCTGATGTTGAGGTGGATTGTAGATTGCAGTGTTTTAAAGTCATTAGGAAGGATGATCTTGTTCGACTTTTCAAGAAAGCTAAGAAAACATATTGTGCAAGTGACCCATTGCCTGTATTGGATATCATGGATGCAGATAATTTTCCTAGTTTCATGGATATGGTGCTAAGAATTGTCAATACTAGTATTTCTTCATGTAAATTTCCGGATTCTGAAAAGCGAGCTGTTATAAAACCAGTCTTAAAGGGAAAACTTGATTATCAAAATGTAAGCTCTTATAGACCAGTATCAAATTTGCCTTTTTGTCTAAGTTATTAGAGTATGCAATTATTGAGCAGTTGATGGAACACTTAGAGAAGGTCCATGTCTTGCCTGATAGTCAGTCTGCATATAGGCCAATATTTTCTACGGAGACTACTTTTTGTTCTGTTGTTAATGATTTACTAGAAATGATGGATGGGGGTAAATGTGCTATATTGGTTCTTCTAGATCTTAGTGCAGCATTTGATACGGTTGTTCATGAATTGCTTGTAAAAGACTTAAGGAACATTGGAGTGGTAGACAATGCGTTAAAGTATCTTGAGAGTTATTTACAAACCAGAAGTTATTGTGTGCAAATTGGAAATTGTTTTTCTTCATATGAAGCTCTGACAAGAGGAGCTCCACAAGGAAGTGTGCTGGGACCTATTTTATTTTGTATATACACGATTAGTTTATCCAGGATACTACAACAGCATGGTGTAGGATTCAAGTTATTTGCTGATGACACCCAGTTCTACTTTTCCATCACTGATATTGAAAATACAAGTGCTAAGATCAATAGTGTTATTAATTCAGTCAAGGATTGGATGCATTATAAGCAATTGAAATTAAACGATGATAAGACTGAATTCATGCTTGTGGGGAAGAAGGACACTCTATGTTATTTTGGTGACGGTAACATGACTATAAGTGGTAATGAAATTCATATTGTTGAAAGTGTTCGTGACTTGGGAGTGTTGTTGGATTCCAATTTGACACTGAAATGTCAGATAAATAATGTTGTAAGGATTGCCGGATATCACCTTAGAAATATCGCTTTTATCAAGAAATACCTGGATGAAGATTCTATCAAGAAATTGTTGATTAACAATATCATATCAAGAGTGGATTATTGCAACTCAATCTACTATAACCTGCCAAAGCTCCAATTAAGGAAATTACAGATGGTCTTAAATAGAGCAGCGAGATTAATCAAAGGAACTCCACCACGAGAGAGAATTACTCCTGTTCTGATAGAACTCCACTGGTTGCCAATAAAAGCAAGGATAGTATTTAAGTTATGTGTTTTGACACACCAAGCTTTGATTACTGTCCGTCCACCGTATTTGAGAGAATTATTACACGAAATACAGCCAGGTGAAGGCATTAACACTCGCCGAGCCACTTCTGGAATCACACTTCATGAACTACAAAAGCACTGATTTGTTCGATGTCTATTAGCTTCGCAGCATTCTCAAGCGATCTCGCGTAATCACTTAACACAAATGATGCTGAAGGTCCTGCCAGTTGCCCGCGGGTAGTGACTTAGGGAGGGGGCACACGTGGTCCGTCTGCTCGCTCTGCTGGGAGGTGACCACCAGCGGGTCTGCAGACGACGCACAAGGTGCAGAAGACGCTATTTCGTGACGTCACTGCAAAACCTCTATACTCGTAAGAACATAAGGGGCCATATTCTTAAACATTTAAGAACATAAGAACATAAGAACGCAGGAGTCTGCAAGAGGCCGGTAGGCCTGTACGAGGCAGCTCCTTTGACCCTAAGCTCCCGTGTATCTAACCCCACCTAATATCGCTGTCCATGAATTTATCTAGTCTATTTTTGAATGTGACAATTGTATTGGCACTCACCACATGACTGCTAAGCCTATTCCACTCATCCACCACCCTGTTAGTAAACCAATTTTTGCCTATGTCCCTGTTGAATCTGAATTTATCCAGTTTAAACCCGTTACTTCGTGTCCTACCCGGTTCTCTTACCAACAAAACCTTATGAATGTCTCCCTTATTAAAGCCCTTCATCCATTTATAAACCTCGATCATGTCTCCACGTACCCTTCGCCTTTCTGGAGAATGCAAGTTTAACTGTTTGAGTCTTTCCTCGTATGGCAAGTTTCTCAACCCCTGAATCATCTTAGTCATCCTCCTCTGCACCGATTCTAACATTTTGATATCCATTCTATAGTAGGGTGACCAGAACTGAACCGCATAGTCAAGATGAGGTCTAACTAATGCTAAATATAGTTTGAGGAAGACTTCGGGGCTTCTGTTGCTTACGCTCCTTGAAATAAATCCCAGTACCCTATTAGCTCGATTTCTAGCTTGAATGCTTTGTGCCCTTGGACGGAGATCAGAGCTCACTAAGACCCCTAAATCCCTCTCGCACCCAGACCTACTTATGAGAGTGTCATTTAAGCAATAGTTATGTGAGGGGTTGTTCCTACCTACACTTTCGAGGTAAAGATTCGTTTTAGGTCCGTGCCAGTATCTCATAATCTACTTTATGAAACATCACTATCTCTTCATATATCTTTTCTACAAACCTTCAACAGTCATGGAAACGCTTTGAAAATCCAATTCAAGGACTTTTTTTTTTACTCTTGAAAATAGGGGATAATGGTGCGGAGCTTAGTTGACCCCGCAGCCTACACTACCTCACCCTCCACGTTGGGTTTCTCCTCCTCCTCCTCCTCCTCCTCCTCCTTTTCCTCCCTCTCGCTAGCTCCCCTTTCTTGACCTCTACCTCGTCGTCTTTTTCCTTTGCTATTTTATCCTCCTCCTCCTCCTCACGCGTGGGTCAGTGAAATGGGTATGCCTGGGAAAGGTAAACTGAGGTAACCTGCGTGTCACAATCGGTCCTGTGTCGCCGGCTGAGGGGGTCTGCTGTTACCTGCGCGGGGTCACGGGCCAAGGGGACGGAGGAGCACGCCGGGGTAATGCGTAGGTTATCGTGTGACCTCCCCCCCCCCCCTTTCCCACCATCATCTTTGCTTTATACAGTGTTGCGTCCTGGTGTTTTTTTCTTGTGAGTGTTTGATATATTGTTTTAAATGAGGGTTTGATAGTTTTATGAGTGTGTGTGTGGGGGGGGGGGGGGTGTTAGTGGTTGAATGTAGAGAAGTGAGCCAGTCATGTATTAGCACAGGTATGAAGGGGTATACAGTAAGGTTAGGTTAGGAAGGCTAGGTTAGGTTAGGTGTGGGTTTTATGGTTGAGGGAAGATTGTGTGCTGATAGCGGAGACAGTAACAGGAGGAGGCAGGCAGATGTAGGAGAAGTCACCCAACCAGCCAGGTATTAGTACAGGTGTGAAAGGGGTATACAGGAAGGTTAGGTTAGGTTAGGTGTGGGTTTTATGGGGGAGGGAAGATTTGTGCTTATAGCGGAGAGAGTAACAGGAGGGGAGGCAGGCAGAGGTAGAAGGAGTCACCCAACCAGCCAGGTATTAGCACAGGTATGAAGGGGGTATACAGGAAGGTTAGGTTAGGTTAGGTGTGGGTTTTATGGTTGAAGGAAGATTGTGTGCTGATAGCGGAGAGGCAGAGGTAGAAGGAGTCACCCAAGCAGCCAGGTATTAGCACAGGTGTGAATGGAGTATACAGGAAGGTTAGGTTAGGTTAGGTGTGGGTTTTATGGGGGAGCGTAGATTGTGTGCTGTTAGCGGAGACAGTAGCAGGGGGGGAGGCAGGCAGAGGTAGAAGAGTCACCCAACCAGTCAGGTTTTAGTACAGGTGTGAATGGGGTTTAAGGGCCATATTCTTAAACGTAAAAGAACATAAGAACGTAAGGAGTCTGCAAGAGGCCGGTTAGTCTATACAAGGCAGCTCCTGTAAGTCTAATCCCACCTTACCTCACTATCCATGTTAGATCGTTAAGTGGTTTGTTAGTTTGTTTGTTAATGGGTAGTCAAACAGCTGTATTACCGTTAGTTAGGTAGGTCAGTTAAATAGATAGTTTGATAGTTAGTTAAGCAGTTAGAGTCAGTTAGTTAATTTTACTATATTCTGTATTTATTTATTTATTTGTTTATATTATTTTGTTCATTTATTTTTATTTTATTTTGTTATTTTTTTCTTTTTCCTTTTCTTTCTTTTCTTTTTTTCTATTTGTTTTCTTTTTCTTTTCTTTTTCTTTCTTTTTTCCTTTGTGTTTTCTTGCTGTTGGTTTTCTTTTTTTGATGTTCTTTTATGGTGTTCTTTTTTCCTATCATCCTTTTGTTGATGTTCGTTGGTCTGGGTGAGCCGCTTTCCTCCCAGAAGAGACCCACCCATAATTTTGGAGATGTGTTAGGGCAGAAAGGTGGATGGTGTTTGTTTTATTTTATTTTCTTGATGTCGTGTTTTTCGTTCTTTTTATTGCATTTGTTTTCTTTTTCGATGTTTTCCTGTTCTTTTTCTTTTTACTTATTTTTGATGCTTTTTGTTGTTATTTTTTTCCTATCATCCTTTTGTTGATGTTCCTTGGTCTGGATGAGCCGCTTTCCTCCCAGAAGAGACCCATCCATAATTTTGGTGATGTTGTTTGGGGCCGAAAGGTGGATGATGTTTCTTTGTATTTCTCTTTTCTCGATGTTGCTCATTTATTTCTGTTGCTTTTCTTTTTCGATGTTTTTTCTGTTCTTTTTCCATATTTTTTGGGTGTTCTTTTCTATATCATCCCTTGTTGATGTTCTTTGGTCTGGGTGAGCCGCTTTCTCCCCAGAAGAGACCCACCCATAATTTTGGCGATGCTAGGGCCTAAAGGTGGATGATCTTTTTGTTTATTTTCTTGATGTTTCGTTTCTGTATTTTCCATTTTTCTGGTGTTCTTTTTTATTTTCCTTTTCTTTGGTGTTCCCATCGCGTGGATTGTCTACGACAGTATAACGAGCACCACAAGCCCGGGTTTATTTAGAGTTTGCTCTCCTAGGCAGATTGCCTACCACGGCTGACGACCTCCACCTGCCCGGGTTTATTGTTCGGAGTTTGCTCTCCTAGGCAGACTGCCTACCACGGCTGACGAGCTCCACCTGCCCGGGTTTATTGTTCGGAGTTTGCTCTCCTAGGCAGACTGCCTACCACGGCTGACGACCTCCACCTGCCCGGGTTTGTTGTTCGGAGTTTGCTCTCCTAGGCAGATTGCCTACCACGGCTGACGACCTCCACCTGCCCGGGTTTATTGTTCGGAGTTTGCTCTCCTAGGCAGACTGCCTACCACGGCTGACGACCTCCACCTGCCCGGGTTTGTTGTTCGGAGTTTGCTCTCCTAGGCAGATTGCCTACCACGGCTGACGACCTCCACCTGCCCGGGTTTGTTGTTCGGAGTTTGCTCTCCTAGGCAGATTGCCTACCACGGCTGACGAGCTCCACCTGCCCGGGTTTGTTGTTCGGAGTTTGCTCTCCTAGGCAGATTGCCTACCACGGCTGACGAGCTCCACCTGCCCGGGTTTGTTGTTCGGAGTTTGCTCTCCTAGGTGAATTGCCTACCACGGCTGACGAGCTCCACCTGCCCGGGTTTGTTGTTCGGAGTTTGCTCTCCTAGGTGAATTGCCTACCACGGCTAACGAGCTCCACCTGCCCGGGTTTGTTGTTCGGAGTTTGCTCTCCTAGGTGAATTGCCTCCCACGGCTAACGAGCCTCACCTGCCCAGGTTTGTTTAGAGTTTGCTCTCCTAGGTGAATTGCCTACCACGGCTAACGAGCTCCACCTGCCCGGGTTTGTTGTTAGGAGTTTGCTCTCCTAGGTGAATTGCCTACCACGGCTAACGACCTCCACCTGCCCGGGTTTGTTTAGAGTTTGCTCTCCTAGGTGAATTGCCTACCACGGCTAACGACCTCCACCTGCCCGGGTTTGTTTAGAGTTTGCTCTCCTAGGTGAATTGCCTACCACGGCTAACGAGCTCCACCTGCCCGGGTTTGTTTAGAGTTTGCTCTCCTAGGTGAATTGCCTACCACGGCTAACGAGCAACACCTGCCCGGGTTTATTTATATAGTTTGCTCTCCTAGGTGAATTGCCTACCACGGCTAACGACCTCCACCTGCCCGGGTTTGTTTAGAGTTTGCTCTCCTAGGTGAATTGCCTACCACGGCTGACGAGCTCCACCTGCCCGGGTTTATTGTTCGGAGTTTGCTCTCCTAGGTGAATTGCCTACCACGGCTAACGAGCCTCACCTGCCCGGGTTTATTGTTCGGAGTTTGCTCTCCTAGGTGAATTGCCTCCCACGGCTAACGACCTCCACCTGCCCGGGTTTGTATAGAGTTTGCTCTCCTAGGTGAATTGCCTACCACGGCTAACGAGCCCCACCTGCCCGGGTTTGTATAGAGTTTGCTCTCCTAGGTGAATTGCCTACCACGGCTAACGAGCCTCACCTGCCCGGGTTTGTATAGAGTTTGCTCTCCTAGGTGAATTGCCTACCACGGCTAACGAGCCTCACCTGCCCGGGTTTGTATAGAGTTTGCTCTCCTAGGTGAATTGCCTACCACGGCTAACGAGCCTCGCCTGCCCAGGTTTGTATAGAGTTTGCTCTCCTAGGCAGATTGCCTACCACGGCTAACGAGCTCCACCTGCCCGGGTTTGTAGCCGGAAGATCTCCGGCACCTCCGTCGGGGCCCGGAGGGACGCCGAGGAGCCCTGCCTCGAGCCCTCCATTCCTGCCATGCTCGCCAGGGAGACCTTGGGCTCGCTGGCGCTCCACACCCCCGCCGAGGCGAGGATGCAAGAACTCGCTTCTTAAAACTACCAGACTGGATTATAAAATTAATCATAATTACTGTGAAGGCGCCGGTCACCGCGTTTATCGGTTCAGGGATGGATTGATTGATGGATTGATTTTACTTGGTAGGAATCTGCTCACCAATTAACACCATTCAGGTGTACATTGCACCCACACACCTGCCGAGAGAAAGCACCAGTGAGAGTGCTGACGCTCACGAGGACGGCCCGCTAGTTTCCTAACATTCGCATCGGGGCCCACTTCTCTTTAGTCGTCTGTCTCTTTATATTTCTCTTCTCTTTTTCATTCTATTTCTCCCTTTCTTTCATCCTTGCTCTCCATCTATGAATTTATTTATTTAATTCTCTCTCTCTCTCTCTCTCTCTCTCTCTCTCTCTCTCTCTCTCTCTCTCTCTCTCTCTCTCTCTCTCTCTCTCTCTCTCTCTCTCTCTCTCTCTCTCTCTCTCTCTCTCTCTCTCTCTCTCACACACACACACACACACACACACACAGCTTTCGTAGGCGTTGTGGGTATTGCCAGGGGTAGTTTAATGACCCTGGTGGTAGTCTGACCTCCTATCTGTACTATGGACCTAAAAAAAACACTCATGAGAATCAGACTGATCTGCTTTGACCCCCGTGGAAAAACTTGGTATGAGAGACAGAAGCGTCTGAGAATACCGGCCTAGGAGTTGTCATGTATAAGTCGAGTGTCCTCTTGTTGGGTTAAGGATATGCACTGTTAATTATTTATTCATTTATTGGCATCACAGGAGGCGGCTCAAAGACAAAACAAAACACACTCACTAAAAAACACCAACCACTTCTCCCACAATCAGAAAACACTCACCATAATGTGTTTTTTTCTTTTTTTTTCTCTCTCCCATTTATATATTTATTTTCGCATCATAGCAGGCAAACACTAGCACACAGCACACACACAAAAACGATAACCACTTCTCCCACCATCAGAAAACAGTCACCATAATGTGCTTTTTCTATTTTTTTCTCTCCCATTTATCTAATTATTTTCGCATCACAGGAGGCAGCTCAAGGGTAACACAATAACACCCCAAAAAAACTGAACCACTTCTCCCACAATCAGAAAGCACTCACCATCATGTGCTTTTCTCCTTTTTTTCTCTCCCATTTATCTGTTTATTTTCGCATCACAGGAAGCAGCTCAAAGGTAAAACAAGAACACACAAAAAGTCTGTCCACCACTTCTCCTAACACAAACACACGAAAAAATAGCTGCCATCAAGTGCTTTTTCTCTTTTTTTCTTTTCTTTCATTGATTCATTGAGTTTTCACATCATAGGAGTTTCATTTGATGTTGATGAAAGTTCAGCATGCAGCTTTTTTTATTTATATTGCCATTGTACGGAACTTATTCTATGAGTATGTCGGAAAAGTGACTGAACGGGTAAATGTTATGAAAGAGATGGGGAAGCAAAATGGGGTTCAATCCTTATGAGAAGAAAGTTTTATCTACGAATTATTGGGTCTGGATTAAAGTCTTCCTCCACCTCTTCCGCTGCATCCTCCTCTTCCTCCTTTTCTTCCTCCACTTACCCTCTTCTAGGTTCTATCTGTACACCTCTACATAGTTTCTCGTGGAAATACTACAAGAATACACAGTCGTTCCACGCACAGCATGATGACGTCACACTCTCATCTGACCTAAATCTCGGCTCCAGGGTTCCCATGAAAACAACAACAACTAAAAGTAAAGGGATAACTCATGTGTGACGAATATAATGCAAATAAAAGGTAGCGAAAACAAAGCACCTGATGTTAAGGGCCAGTCTTACAGTCCAGTACAGCACGTTTGTAAGCTCCCCAACCGAACACAAAACACGACGAAAATTCCTTGTTTAGTTTGTTTTTTCTTTCAGCAGAGGAGTCCGTTCAAGGGCATAAAAAAAGGTAACAAATGTGAAAAAAACACTATACAAGGAATTTTCGTCGTGTTCTGTGTTTGGTTGGGGCCTTAAACGTGCTGTATGTTTACGAAAGCGCGTCGCCTCCTCTGGCGACGGCCGCGGCGACGCTGCAGTCGCCGCAGCCGTGAAATAGCTCGCAGTGGGTTTAGGGTCGGGGAGCATAGTTAAACTACTCCAACCGAACTTTATGACCTACTAACGGGGGGGCTGCGCCCCCCCCCCTGGACCCTTCCCCCCACATGTATATGTGACTTATTTCAACGAGGAGGTATTTCTCGCAACACCGGCTGCAGCGTCGCCGCGGCCGCCGCCAGAGGAGGCGACGCGCTTTCGTAAACATTATCCCCTATTTTCAGGAGTAAAAAAAAAAAAAAAGAGTCCTTGAATTGGATTTTCAAAGCGTTTCCATGACTGTTGAAGGTTTGTAGAAAAGATATATGAAGAGATACTGATGTTTCATAAAGTAGGTAATGAGATACTGGCACGGACCTAAAACGAATCTTAACCCATTTCGGCGCCCGAGCTCACATACTTGACACGGTTTTCGTATGAGTTTTCGGTATTTCCAGGAGTATTTTAATGGTCCTAGTAGTAGTTTGATTCTTCTTCTGTACCATGAACCTGAAAACACTCTCATGAGAACCCAATTGGTCCCCTTTTTGGCCTTTGGAAATAGTTGGTGTGAGGGGAAGTGTCTGCCAATACTAACCAAGGAGTCTGCGAGAGGCCGGTGGGCGTATACAAGGCAGCTCCCGTGAACCTGACCCCACCTAACGTCACTATTCAATCCGATCTTCATAATCTTCACCCATTACTAGTCCACTGCAGCATAGAGGCCTTTCCCAACGTCCTCCACCTCTCCTAACCCCACCTAACCTAATTTAACCCCACTCGGATCTTCATAATCTTCACCCATTTCTAGTCCACTGCAGCATAGAGGCCTTTCCCAACGTCCTCTACCTCTCCTAACCCCACCTAACCTAAGCTAACCCAACTCTGACCTTCATAATCTTCAGTCATGACTAGTCCACTACAGCATAGAGGCCTTTCCCAACGTCCTCCACCTCTCCTAACCCCACCTAACCTAATTTAACCCCACTCGGATCTTCATAATCTTCACCCATTACTAGTCCATTGCAGCATAGAGGCCTTTCCCAACGTCCTCCACCTCTCCTAACCCCACTTAACCTAACCTAACCCCACTCTGATCTTCATAATCTTCAGTCATTACTAGTCCACTGCAGCATAGAGGCCTTTCCCAACGTCTTCCACCTCTCCTAACCCCACCTAACGTAACCTAACCCCACTCTGACCTTCATAATCTTCGGTCATGACTAGTCCACAACAGCATAGAGGCCTTTCCCAACGTCATCCACCCCTCTCTGTTTGATATATTACTCCATCGTGCTTTGGCAAATACTCTTAACTTAATATAATCTTCATCTTCAGGCATTGCTAGTCTACTGCAGAACAAAGGCCTTTCCCAACGTCCTCCACCTTTCTCTGATATTATACTCCATCGTGGTTTGGCAAATACTCAAACTTAATCTAATCTTCATCTTAAGGCCTTGTTAGTCCAATACAAACCAAAGACCTTTCCCAACGTCCTCCACCTTTCTATGTTAGGTGTTAGACTTCTTCATCCTGCTCTGGCAAATGCTCTAACTTTAGGGATTGACGCTGTAAACTTCATATCGTCAGTCTATGGCAGAACGGAGGTCTTTCTCAATGGTCCATCTCTATTCCTTCACCTTTCTCTGTTTGATGTTAGATTACGCCATCCTGCTCCGGCAAATGCTCTAACTTAAGTGACTGCAATACTCTAATATTCACCATCGTAAGTTATTACTAGTCTATTACAAAGGCCTTTCCCAGTTGTCTGTTCCTCTACCTTTCTCTGTTTGATGTTAGTGTACTCCATCCTGCTCCGGCCAATGATCTAATGTAATCTCTCCACCTGCTCGCCCTCTGCCCGCCCTGACTTGTACATGTTCTGGGTCGTCACTGTTGCGTTGGCTGTCCTCCTGATGTCAGTTCTCCGCGTGCTGTGTCCCGCCGAGTCCACTTCTCGTTCTTGTTTGTTGTTAGATTATCTTTATTTTTTGTTTGTTACCTAATCCATGATGCTCTCTCTGTCTCTCTGTCTGTCTGTCTGTCCGCCTCTCTCTCTCTCTCTCTCTCTCTCTCTCTCTCTCTCTCTCTCTCTCTCTCTCTCTCTCTCTCTCTCTCTCTCTCTCTCTCTCTCTCTCTCTCTCCCCCCCCCCCCCACCGTCCTTCTACCCATACATACAAGCATACATACATTCACACACACATACACACATCTCTCTCTCTCTCTCTCTCTCTCTCTCTCTCTCTCTCTCTCTCTCTCTCTCTCTCTCTCTCTCTCTCTCTCTCTCTCTCTCTCTCTCTCTCTCTCTCTCTCTCTCTCTCTCTCTCTCTCTCTCCACCGTCCTTCTGCCCATACATACAAGCATACATACATTCACACACACATACACACATACATACATTCACTCACACACAAACAAACATATTCTCCCAGTAGTTCCTCGCAGACATGTCCATTAGGAATTCAGTCGCCGTAAGGACAACAAGGAAGCGCCTAATCTACTCTCTCAATAAGGTGAACGGCCTTGAGGTCTTGTCATCCCAGCGGCAGTGGTGAGCGGCGGGTCTAAAGGCTTTGGTCGGGCACGCGTCTTTGGCCCACATTCTCAGACATTTGATATTGCTTTTGCAGAGGTTGTGTTTGTATTTCCATGAATAGTCTTATGACCCTAGTTATAGGGCGGGTCTAAAGGCTTTGGTCGGGCACGCGTCTTTGGCCCACATTCTCAGACATTTGATATTGCTTTTGCAGAGGTTGTGTTTGTATTTCCATGAATAGTCTTATGACCCTAGTTATAGTTTGACAAAGCTTCTGCACCGGGGATGTGAGAAAATTGTGTTTGCTCTTGGTTTTAGTAAGTTTAAAACATGAAAAGCCTTCCAAATGATGAACAAGTGAAGTCGTATAAAAGAAACTGTATTATATAACATTGGTTTAAGTCATTTTTAAAGATAAGAAACCTTCCAAATGTAAATGCAAATGAGGTATAAAGTTGTGTTTCTTCCATTGTTTTAGTCATGGACTTCCAAATGATTAACAAATGAAGTCGTATTAAAGAAGCTGTGTTTTTTCCATCTCTGTAGTCATTTTTAAGCTTGATTGGCCTTTGAAATGGACCTAAAACCAACGAGTAAGTCAAGTAATTGGAGAGGGAAGGAAGGAAAAAGAAAAGTAAAGTTCCAAGGCCTTCAAAATGATTTACTATGGAAGCCAAGTGAAAGAAGCGGTGCTGTTCTTCATTGTTTCAGTCATTTGTAAGCATGATAAACTTTACAAATAGACCTAAAACTAACCAGTAAGTCAACGGGAAAGAAAAGAAGGAAGAAGGAAAGTAAGTTCAGTGCCCCACCAACAACATCCTTTTCGTGTTGGTGAGGGGCGGGGCGCGTCACACCAACAGCCTCAAGTATGCCATGAGGGCGGCGGAGGGGGGGCAGGGCGAGGCAGGGGAAGGGGAGGAAGGGAAGGCAGGGGAGAGGAGCAACCATATGTGTGTGTGTGTGTGTGTGTGTGTGCTGGGTCTGTCACTGTTTACCCACCCATATAATAGCGTACGGTCTTTTGGGGGGCAGTGACCACCAACGTGTGTAGGGGGGGCAGCGCTTAAGCTATTTCCTGGGGGGTTAGAAAACGGTTAGTCAGAATGTGTCACTAACAAACTAACTAACTAACTAAAACTAACACCACACACTTTTCAACTTCATATTTCTCTTTGTTCTCAAGGGAAAGGATGGAAAAGAAGGAACGGGAAGGAGGGAAGGGAAGGGAAGAGAATAGAAAGAGACGGGGAAGGAGGAAAAGAAGTGACGGGTAAGGAGGGAAGGAAAGGGAAGGAGTGAGGGAAAGAAAGGGGGAGGGACGGGAAGGAGTAGGGAAGGGATGTGTGTGTTGCGGGGTAGTTTAGGTTCTTTGATGGCGGGTTAGAAAAAAAGTTCGTCAAAATTTGCCTGCAGTATCTAACCAACAAACTATCTTACTGACCGAAACTGACCTCTGACTGAAGTTGACCTCTCTTTTGGCCACTCTTCTGAACTCTTTTTTGTTATTTATTATAAGGGCAGTGTTTAGCCGGCTTTTTTCATTATTATTATTCATTATTTTGCCCTTGAGCTGCTTCCTTTACTGTAAAAAAAATAACACTTTCACTTCTTCAAACCTCATATTGCTCTTTGTTTTCACTTTCACCCGCCGATATGTGTGTGGCTGTGTGGGACGTTTAATTTCTTTGGTGAGAGGTTGATATAAAAGTTCGCCAAAATGTGCTACTTGCTAAATAACTAACCTAACCTAACCTAGCCTAACCTAACCTTTACACCTTCAAACCTCATATTCCTCTTTATCCTCACCTTCACGCCTCATACTCCTCATATATCTAACTCCTCCACGCCTCATACTTCTATAAAATTTAACACTTATAGTCTCAAACATTTCGGGGCTCACACACCCACATTTGATAAGACTTTCGTAGAGGTTGTGGTGTTAGTAGTATTTCCATGGGTAGTATCATGAGCCTAGTGATAGTTTGAAAAGGCTTCCATATTCTCAATCATTTCCGCGCTCACACACCCACATTTGGTAA
This sequence comes from Eriocheir sinensis, assembly GCF_024679095.1. NCBI lineage: Eukaryota > Metazoa > Arthropoda > Malacostraca > Decapoda > Varunidae > Eriocheir > Eriocheir sinensis. The sequence goes on along the minus strand of NW_026111543.1, from coordinate 412,762 downwards.
GACTTTCGTAGATGTTTTGGTTGTGTTAGTATTTCCATGAGTAGTTTTATGAGCCTAGTGATAGTTTGACGAGGCTTCTGCACCATGAACGTAAAAATAGCACCCATGAGAACCCGACTAACCTCCTTTGTGGCCTTTGAAAATATTGACTGTGAGAGGCGAAAGCGTTTGGTAAAGGTTGTAGGCATTTCCATGGGTAGTTTTATGGGCTTAGTGATAGTGTGACAAGGCTTCTGCACCATGAACGTGAAAAAAACACTTGAGAACCCGACTAATCTCCTTTGTGGCCTTGGGAAGTTTGTTGCAGCTAAGAATACACGCCTCAAACGTCAATACCCACATGGCGCAGCAATCCACGGCCAGGCAGAGGGGAGTGAATGCGTCAGTGTGTCAGTAAAGGAATCCAGTGCAACCGTCGCCAGGCTGATCCAACACCCACGAGGGATCAGGTGTTTACAAATATTAGTTCGTGCCGAGCAGTGAACCTTCCCGCCCTGACTCACCACAATGCTAACACGCTGAAGCTGTTGATCTCCGGCACACGCACGAACACTTGCAACGAGGAGGGAAACGGGGCGGAGGACAAGCTGAGAGAGACATGAAGGGAAGGAAAGAGGGAGAAGGGGAAGGGAAATTAAGAAGGGAGGGAGGAAGGCTTGCGGACTGGCTCTCTGAGCGGAAACAGAGAGTAGTTCTAAACGGTGTTACATCTAACTGGCTCGATGTCAAAAGCGGCGTACCTCAAGGATCAGTGCTTGGCCCCATGCTCTTCTTAATTTATGTTAATGATATCGATGATGGGCTCACTTGCAAAGTATCAAAATTTGCTGATGACACAAAAATTGCGATACTCGACGAAGAAGCTTTACAATCAGATCTAGATCGACTTGCACGTTGGGCCAATCAATGGCAAATGAACTTTAACGTTGAGAAATGTAAAGTGTTGCACATCGGAAAAAATAACAATCGCGTTCGGTACGTAATGAATGGCCAACAACTTTCTGCAGTAAGTAAAGAAAAGGATCTTGGAATCACTATATCAAGCGATTTAAAGCCCGGTCAGCATTGTTCAGAGGTAGTTAAAACTGCAAACAGATTGGTTGGCTTCATCGGACGAGTCTTTAATAATAAATCGGAAAAAGTAATATTAAAACTGTATAATTCGTTGGTTCGACCCCGTCTAGAGTACTGTGTACAGTTTTGGTCTCCCTACTACAGAAAAGACATAGAAAAGTTGGAACGGGTCCAACGAAGAGTAACAAAGATGATTCCTAGGTTGAGAAATTTGTCATATGAACAAAGGCTTAAAGAAGTAAATTTATTCAGCCTATCAAAACGAAGAATGCGAGGCGATCTAATAGAAGTGTTTAAAATGTTCAAAGGATTCGATATTAATGCTGAAGATTACTTTACAATTGATCGATTAAATAGAACAAGAAGAAATCACAATTTGAAGATAAGTGGTAAAAGATTCTCGTCGCACGAAGCTAAACACTTCTTCTTCAATCGAGTTGTTAATGTTTGGAACTCTCTACCTTGTGGTGTCGTTGATAGTACAACAGTTACGGCCTTCAAGAATAGATTAGACAAGTGTTTTGAATCCAACCAGCAACTAAGATATTACTCATTGTCGTAACAACGTTAAGTTCTTTCGAATACTGGTGTCCTTGTCCGCTTTTATCGCCCGGTTAGTGGTAGCAGTAATGGTAGTTCTTTCCTCTTTCCTACATAAATTCCATGCAGTTTTTCCATGATGCATGGTTCGTTTTCCTTTCCTGCCAGCTTTGGCTGGAGGGATGGGGGGGTGGGGAGGAGCCTTCGCCTTTGCTGTCCTTCATCTTCCACCTTTGATTAGATAGTTAGTGTAGCTTGTCACAAACAACCTCGTAAGGACCAGCAGGTCTGCTGTTGTTTGTTCTTCCTTTGTGTTCCTTTGTGAAGGAGGGAGAGAGGGGAAAGGATCACTCTTGCAATGGGAAGGAAAACGTAACGAAGGACAAGCTAATAGACAAATGAAGGGTTATGAAAGGAAGGGATGAGAGGGGAAGGGAAGGCAAGGGGGAGGAGGGATGGTAAAAGAAAGGAAGGAGGGAGAGGAAGGAACGGGAAAGGAAGATTAGAGGGGAAGGGAAGGGGAAGAAAGGAGAGTGGACGGGAGGGGGATGGTGCGGTAAGAAAGGAAGAAAAGGAGAAAGAGGAATGAACAGGGAAAAGGGAGGAGGAGAGAGAAGGGAGGGAGGGAAGGAGAGGCACGTCAAGGAAGGGGAAAGGAGAGAGGGAAGTAAGTAAGGAGGGGAAGAGACAGAGAAAGGAGGGAGGGGAAGGAGAGAAATGAAGAAAAGGGGAAAGGAAGGAGGAAGAGACAGGGAAGGAGGGAAAAGAAGAGATGGGAAGGAGAGAAAGGAAGGAACGGGAAAAGAAGGGAGGTAAAGGAGGAAGGGGAAGAAACATGCAGGGAAGGAGGGAAAAGAAGAGATGGGAAGGAGAGAAAGGAAGGAGTAAGGGAAAAGAAGGGAGGGGAAAAGAAAGGGAAGAGACAGGTAAGGAGGGAAAAGAAGAGATGGGAAGGAGAGAAAGGAAGGAACGGGGAAAGAAGGGAGGTGAAGGAGTAAGGGGAAGAGACATGCAGGGAAGGAGGGAAAAGAAGGGATGGGACGAAGGAAGAAGTAGAAGGAAAGGGGACAAAGAAGAAGAAGAGGGAAAGGGGAATAAGGGGAAGGGAGAACACATTTGTAGGCCGCGTGTTCCCTCGAGGGGCTCAACAGAGGGGAGAGAGAATGAAAACAGCGGACTAGGAAGTGGGCGAAGGACTTGTTACACCACGACTAAAAAAAGGTGATCTGCATTTCAACGAGTGAGGGTACGGCATCAGAGAGCGAGGATATGGCACGAGGTCACGCTTGTTGAGAAGGAAGGGAACGCAAGGACTGTAGGAGGATGAGAAATGGCTGACAAAATTAGGGAAGGGAAGGGAAGGGAAAGAGTTAGGGGAGTGTACGGGGAGGGTATGGGACGTGGGAGAAGGAAGGGGAAGGGATTTGGAAAGGGTGAAAGGGAGAAGGGACAGGGTAGGAAGGAAGGAAGAGAAGGGAAGGAAAGAGAAAGAGAAGGGAAGGGAAGGAGAAGGAAAGGAAGGTTTGAGGAGAATGGTATGGGAAAGGACGAGGAAGAAAGTAGGAGAAGGGAAGGTAGAGGCACGGAGAAGGAGGGAGAGGAAGGAAAGGAAAGAGGGAAGGAAGAAGCAAGAGGTGAGAGAGAGAGAGAGAGAGAGAGAGAGAGAGAGAGAGAGAGAGAGAGAGAGAGAGAGAGAGAGAGAGAGAGAGAGAGAGAGAGAGAGAGAGAGAGAGAGAGAGAGAGAGAGAGAGAGAGAGAGAGAGAGAGAGAGAGAGAGAGAGAGAGAGAGAGAGAGAGAGAGAGAGAGAGAGAGAGAGAGAGAGAGAGAGAGAGAGAGAGAGAGAGAGAGAGAGAGAGATTGATTGATTGATTGATTTTAAAGGCCATCGCTTGCAGCGACCGCCCTGCATCACCCAGCAATTGGAAGTACCGGAGCGCTGCGCAGAAACTCAGGTCATTGGGCCTTACTCTTAAATATTTCGGCCCCCAAGCACACACTCATTTGACAAGGCTTTCGTAGGAGTTTGGGGAGTTCCTAGAAGTACGTTTATGACCTCGGTAGTAGTTTGATCCTTCTTCTTTACCATGAACGTTAAAGAACACTCATGAAAACCTGGACTAATCTCCTTTTGGGCCTTTGTGAACAGTTGCTGAAAGGGGTGGAAGCGTCTGAGGGTCATATTCTTAAGCTTTTCGATACCACAGCACACACATT